>NW_006913071.1:87139-95742 GCF_000271625.1 Coniophora puteana RWD-64-598 SS2 | reverse complement strand
CCCGCCTTCCCGCCTTCCACCCGCCGCCCCGACTACCCCCGCCGGGCTCTCACGACGTCTTATACGCTTCCCGCCCTCCTCCGCCCGCTGGGAGGGACGATGACAGTGTATATCTCCCCTTCCCGTGGTCGTATCAAGGTCGGGTTTTCTTCTACGTACTATATATTACAATTAGAATAGTTTTTACTTATATATGCTGGTAATACACTCTATTATAAGGGGTGCATGGCGAGAAAGGGACCACGTGGCTAGGGGACTTGTGCAAATTTTGAGCGACGTCGGCAAAAGGGCCGGATGGCTGTGTTTGACACGTGGGGAAGATGTCATTAACTGCGGGGAAGCGCGGAGGTACTGTTTTCCCGGTTTCCACGTGTTGGCAAGGGCCGGCCGATAACCGGGCTGACGCGTCAACATCAACAACGCGTGTTTCGCACGCACGTGACGGCGCTTGCCTCCTCTCTGCCTCGAGGTTGTCTGCCCTATTCCCCTCCCCCTTGTCTTCTGCTCGCCCTGGCAGGCTCTTTTCCTCTCTTAAACTGCCATGGGTCCGACTCGCAGCAATCAGGGCACCTCGCGCTCTGTCCGTGTCGCTATCGGCAATCCTCGCGGCGGCGGTGGACTGCTAGAGTCTCAGGTTTTCAGTCAGCGGCAAGCAGCGAAGGAGCGCCTCAAATATGAGGCGCTGCTGCGTTCGAACAAGCAAGGTAAGCTATACAACTCATCTAGAATCCTTTCTCACTTCTGTGCTTCAGGCCTGGGCTCGCGATCTCTCAAGATGTTCGCAGATGCCACTCACGACGACAGCTTCGACGACAATGACTCAATGGCGGTGGATAACGACTTCGAGGCTCAGGGCGCTGGGGAATGGGTGGACGATGAGGAGGATCGGGTGGATGACGATTTCATGAACGCTGTACATGAGGCTGCTCGAAACAAGTGCGTCCATCAATACTCAATTTTAACCACTGACTTGAACCATTTTTCGTCTTTTATTCCTTCATTTCTATAGACTTGGCTCAAGCAGAGACTATCGCACCTGGCGCCAGCGTCTCGAACGCGTTCAACAGACCCTCCTCCCTCTCCTCCCTGCCATGGCATCTGCATATCTGAGATGGCAATACCCAACCCCTCCTGACACTCCCCTCCCCTGTCGCGACCAGAGTTCTCCCTGTGAGACTCCCTCTGGAACTCCCACTGCACCCTCTGTCGCTGTCGATACATCCACCAACCCTCCTGCGTCATCCTTAGGCTCCGGCTCCCCTCCTCCCTCTCCCGAGGTGTCCTCTGCCTCCGGCACGCCCTCTGTCCCTCCTGAGGCACAATCGTCTCAGCACATCCCGGCATCAGACTGGTCCTTCAACATGTTCATCATCGACATTTACGCTCTCGAGACCCGCGCCACCATCCCTCGTGACGAGACCACGTCAGTATCTGAAGCTCTTGTCGCGGCCGGTTACATTGGAGCAACACCCTCATCCCCTTCTGTCGCCTTCTTGATTCGCACGCTGGAGCTGTATCGAAGGCTTCGCCTACGCAAAGCTTCGCTGAGCGTTGAGGCGTTCGCAAAGGTTGTTTGCGACCTTTATCAGGTACGTATAGCTTCTACATCTCATACATGAGCTAATGGTTTCTTAGTGGCCTTACCACCGGCGGTATCGAACGGCCCTGTCAGGGGCGTTCGAGACCTATCTTCTGATCCGCCGTCACGTCGATCGTGATGTTCAGAAGGCACTCGGTCGCGACGGAGAAGACTGGCGGGCGCTGTATAGCTGCCCACCGTGCGGCTATGAGGTATGTGTCATTCTCTATATTACTTGTACATGTTATAATGGCAATTTATTCCCCAGCTGGAGGATGAGCCCGAGCTCAAGTATCGTCGGATGCTCGCGATGGACGGCAACAACTCGCTCTCGCGCATGGCCGCCTTCGGGACCCGACAAGCCGGCGATCTCAGAGAATTCTCAAGCGACTACTTCCTCACCTCCGAGTATGTCAACCGATTTGCTGGTGAAGTCGGCAAACCTCCTGCGACCAAGTCTTCGGCTGACGGTGATACCACGGCCGGCGACGTCTCTTCCTGCACCGCCAACTGGAAGGCCGCTGCGGCTGATGCCAAGAAGCGCAGCTGGGGGATCTTCGATGAGACTGGAGTATTTGTTAGCGCCTGTCGCCACGGGATGATCATGTGGATCATCGACATGGTTCGCAGCGGAGAACTGTATGTGTACCACTAGCTGTATATCACACGTGTAAACTCATCAACTGTACAATGAAGTTTCAAATACCCGCTAGCGACCGTCAGCAAGGCCCTCGACGTCCTCGGTGATCGGCTGATCTTTGGTTATGATGTCGGTTGCAATCTCGGCGGCACTATTACCCGCAGCTCCCTTGCTTCTCGGTTTGCCGCGTCCAAGTCCTGCGTATGCGTGGACGCCTTCCACGGGTATACACACAACTATGCCTGTCAAGACAAGAACCATCCTAGTGTCTTAGAAGGCACAGGTCTCGAGTCCTTCGGTGTACTGGAACGAATCTTCAGCCAGTCGAACCACCTTACTCCCGTCATCCGCTATGCGACGGCGTTTAATAGGCGACTGTATATCAATTTGTACTTCACTCAATGGGACGAGGATCGGTACCTTAATCTCGGGCCCAGTCTTTATCGAAGTTACGTTCACACCGTCAAGGCCCTCGACTCCGATAGCGCGGCGCTTTCGCAGGCCAAAGTTTCGCTCGGTATCACTGATGACGACCTCAAGACATGGACTCTAGAGCAAAGCGAGTATCTTAGGAGCGTCGGGCAGGAGTCCGAGTACGATATTCACTGCGTCACGTATGTAGAACTGCTCCAGGAGCTTCGGACTGCCTGGTGAGCCTTTTCCCTTCGCTTTGTTCTCGATCTCCTAACCCCTATCAAGGGAGCAATCGGGGCGACATAAGGACGCGTACATGAACTCGATTCCCGACAACTATACCGTCCCCTCCTCGGTCACTTTCGCCACAACGTCTGCACCTATCAACGATCGCGATGCCGCAGCATCGCAGACGCTCACCCTCGAGTCGGCTATGCGTCACGCAAAAGAGCGATACAACAACCTGCTCTCTGATGTCTTGGCGTTGGAAGAGAAGATGGGTATCTCGAGACGATGGCAGCCTTCTGATGAGGAGTACATCCGCACCGTGCAGTACGTGAGTAAACGCAAGTATCACCGAGCGCTGAACCACCTTCAACGGCTGGTTGTGCTACGGTTACTTGAGTTACACAAACTCAATCTCGGCCGAGCCGGTGGGTTTCTCTTTTGACATATGCGTTGATCACACTGATGACACGATCTCTAGCTTACAGCATGCGTACGCACCTCAGCAAGGCACTTCAATCTCGCTGTAGGGCTGTGCGGAAGGCAGTGGTCGATTATAATGTGGCAGCCAAGGAAGTCGGAAAACCTCAGCTCGACTGGTCAAAGGTATCAAATTACTCCTTTATCGAAGAGTTTACTCTGTTGCAGGATACCCGCGACGACATTCGCTCGAAGCAATGGACCAATCCCGCGGTGCGAGAGGTCATCAAGTTGTCGCAGCGAGTCACGCATGCGGGGGAGGAGATAACGCGACTTAACGTCGAAGTTCAACGACTCTACACGTTCATTCGTGATGAAGAACGTGCTTTCCCGTTCCTCCTTGCCGGGCTCAAGGACACATGCAACCCTATCTACGGCGCCGTTGCAGACTTCCGCGACCGTCGTCGCCGCGTGAACGCTTCCATCATGAATCGCCTTCAAGATATATTTGCTCTGGATAGTTACACAGGATCGCGGGATGCTGGCGTTCGCAAAGGCACCAGCACCACCGCCGCGTTCCCTGAGGTCCCTGCTGTTGCTAGCACCGATAGTGACGAGCCTCCTCTGACGGACGATGTAGATGACGAGCCAGAGCCGGACGATCAGGGGATTGAGGAGACCGGTGGACTTATTGACTATCTCACAAACCTTACTATTGACGAGTTTACTGTTCACGGGTAGTTTTATTATGATTTTTGTAACGGTACTTAGTGTATGAGAACTCTATGCATACTCAAGAGAAGGTTTAATAAGAAAAGAAGAAGTGATGGAAGAAGCGTTGTGTGTGATGCACGCGGTTTGACTGAGACGAAGTGATGTGGAGGTGTGACAGTGTGCGGTGTTTAGTTGTGCACGCGGATGCCGCGAGTTGAGACACTGGTCCCTTATCAAGATACATCAAGCTCCCCTCCTGAGGCCTGATCCCCACTCCTGCAGCTTGTCACCTCTCTTTTTCTCTCCGATTCTCTTGACACATTCTTCTTGCTCTCTCCTCTCTTCTTATCCCTCTCGCTTTGTCTTGCTATCTTGTGCTTTCTTGCTTTGTACATCTCACTTTCACTCGACCTTTTGCCAATGCCTGGCAGGTACTGCTTCATCCTTCGAGGTAACCCCTCTGCTAACGGCTATATTGCCGAGCGTCGAAAGTGAGTAACAAATTATCGCTGTGCGTTGATGCTTACCTAGTGTTGCAGCCGGCCCTTCATCACATCCAGTAACATATCCGCCCCCTTCCCCATCGCAGTCTTCTATCCCGAACACGAGTTCACCAATGCTCTTCACATTGTACAGTCGGTTGCATCGGCCCTCCACAACCCCCGCGCAGACAGGGAGACTGCAATAGCGCTCATAGTGGCTCTCAGGGAACGACGCGAGTTGGATAGCATGGGCCTCTGGACGAGGCAAGGCTTCTATCCGGTGGTGTATGGGAAGCATGTCGGTATATACTTTCTCTGGTGCGTTGCTACTTTCTACTATCCTTCTGGGCTGACTTCACTAGGGATGATGCCGACTCCGAGGTCACTGGCCGCAGCATTCGCCGTTTCCAGCATGTTCGAACGTTCCGCGACGCTCTGGTGTACATGATCACCAAGGGCTTGGTCCCCAACGTGTATGACCTCTTGAGGGACACCAACGTCCCGATCCCCCGCTGCGACATTCCTCCCGACGTGACGCCTGCATACCGTCTTCCAAGGACACCCGCAACATCGAGTGGGGGCACTCCACGCGGTACCCAGTCCTCGACATCCCACACGGAAGGAGGTCGTTCTCGTCAGTCGGCGCACCGTCCCCTGCCTGCCTCACCTCTCCTTTTCACTGTGTCTGCCCCTTGTACACCTGCCGTTCCCCTTCCGCCCGCGGTGGAAGGTCCTTCTTTGCGTCGCTCCAAAGGTACATGCCCAGTTGTGCCCAACGTATCATCAGCTATTGCGAGCACCAGTCGCCAGGGTGTATGGTCTCCACGCGATGATCGTACGTCAATCTATTCACTATCTCGCAACGTCGACACTTACTTTCATTAGCTCGCGAATCTGAGTCGGTTCGGAGTGTACAGAATTGGCTTGAGGCGATGACAGTCAGCAGCCCTCCTTCCTCTACTCTCTCCTCTGTTTCTGCGGGCTCGGAAACGCCTTTCTGCTACCGGCGGACGCTCGCTGGCATAGTTGACACAATGTATGATCCGGCCGAGCTCGAGGAGCAGCTAAGGATGGACCCTCCTTCTGTAGCGGTCATTGGCTCGGCCGCTTACTGCTACTTCACGACTCACGGTTTTCTCCCCGGCGCCATCTGGACTGCTTACAGCGCGTTCAAGGAGACCTGGAGTAAGGCTCACTTCATTGCTGAGCTCGCCAACAAGGGAGCCGCAGAGCTCGAAGCTGCGTATATGTTCGACCTTTTCTCCGGTCGCTGGCAGGAGATTGATGCTGCTGATGAATACGAGCTCGGTGCTGAGGGCGACGAGGATGCATAGGGGCGTTATGTCAAAGGTCTTTTGTCATCATGTTGCTTGGATACAATTACTCATACATTGTGTATTATATTCCCACCATCCGCGCTGTTCGGCTCTGTACGTGTACTTACCGACTATTCATTTTTTTTCACTCTCCACCCAGTCCGCGTCATGCCAGCCCACGGGGACCAGCGATACTCCAAGACTCTGCTCAAGAAAGCCGCGACAGGTACGCGCAAACCCACCTGCCGGCGCTTCGCTGTCTCCCACGTCACGAAGACGCCGAATGAACGCGCCGCTCTCAAGCTGGAGCGACTTACTCGCAGGCACGAGCTCAACGCAGAACTGAAGGCTGCCCAGCTGGAGGTTATGGAGAGAGCCCGGCAGATGCACCAGAAGTACCGACGTCATAGCGTCGGGTGGTATTTCGAGGCAATCTTGCAGCAAGCTCGGGCCGATGGGAAGAAACGCGACTTGAACCCGTGGAACGCGTTTCTGCACGTGAAAACGCGCGAGTTGAACGACGGTAAGTCTGCCTTATCCCTTATCCACCAAAGGTGCATTTACTAACCATTTCATAGCCTTACCACCAGACGCGAAGCGCCTCACAGCGAGCGAACGCTCCGCTGAGCTCAAAGCCCTATGGGCGGAAATTCCCCTGGAAGAGCGCGCCGAGTTTACGAAGGAAATGGTCGATGAGCTCGAGAAGCACCGGCAGAACAAGGAAGACACCGTCCACAACTTCTCCCTCCAGGCGTTCCACGACGCGCAATCCACTCTCGTTGCCTGTGCCGACCAGGTAAGATTTTTAGTAATTTTCTTTTCATTCTACGGGCTAATTCGTTATCCAACAGCTCAACCGCATGGCTGGTCGAACAGATACACGTGTCATGCTAATGGCCGTGCGCAGCGACAACGAACACGTCCTCACCCCTTACTTTTATGCTTCCGACGTCTCCCTCCCCACCTACTTCCACGCCCTCACCCGCTACACCCCACAGGAGTTCCTGTCGAAGCTCGAGTCCTGCACGATCTCAGGTCTCATAGGTAAGCACTCTAGGTCCTCGTCAATTGATATCAGCTGATGTCAGTAACTGTAGGTCTCATTCATAACAGTCGCGATGAATATGTATTATTGAAGAAGCAGGTGGCCCTCTTAATCCTGACGAAGCTCCGCAAGGCCGCCAACTTCCAGTTTACTCGCATGGAGTACGTCCACTTCGACACCGCGGTCACGGAGAAGTTTGGAGTTGTCGTCGTCAACTGGCCCTTCAAGACGTTCGCGTGCTTGTCCTCATATTCAAGTATCCCGGAGCTCAAGGTTCTCCTCAGCGCATGGGAGACGGGCACAACGAGCTTCCACAAGCTATCCCCGCAGGAGTGGAAGGAATGGCTGGCAGAGCAGACAAGGAAGAGAATGGAGGAGGCGAACGGCATGACGAGTGAGTAACAACACTCGTACATCATTATTCGTACTTAGTCGTCACAATAGCCTCTCAGCCCGAGTCATCCTTGTCCGAGTCCTCCTCGCCCGAGCCCTCCCTCACCGAGCCTTCCCCGGCCGCGTCTTCCCCAGCCACGTCCTCCTCGTCCTCGCCGGCTGCGCCTTCCCCACCCGCGCTCCTGCAGCCCTCGGTGTTCTCGCAGTCCGCACCACCGCAGGCTGCCGCTATGCAGAGCACCCGCCCCTCCCCAGCTCGCCTTTCTGCCAGCTCCTTGAGCTCTAGCTCCCCCGCCGTCGAAACTAATGTGCAGTTCATCATGTCCGGCCCCGACGGCAAGGCCATCAAGCAGCCACGCGTCAAGGCCCCTCGCAAGCCTCGAAAGAAGGCGACGGCTTCCGCTACCACCCCGGAAGCTAGCCCCGCTGGCCAGCCAGGCTACAGCCCCGCAAATACCTTTGGCGTTGCTGCGAACATCGGTCAAGTGGCCTCGCCTGTTGACCAACAGGTCTTCAACCTCGTCCCTGCCTTCGGCGGCGAGCAGAACATCGGCTACGGGAGCGCTATGCTCCCTGGCCAGCAGAGCTTTGGCCAATACCTCTCTCCTGCCGGGGAGCAGGGCGTCGGCCTCCAGTTTCTCTCTAACAACCAGCAGACTTACGACTTCATGGACACTGGCTTCGAGTCTTCCCATATGCAATTATACACGATACCTAATGATAATACCTCTGAGACAATCTCTTTAGATCAATCTAGCCCGTTTACTCATAGTTTATAGTATATAGTCTTCCTACTATCTTTGTTATAATTGTAATAGCTACTTGAACATGAAATAGAGGACTTGTTGATAATCCTGACGCGCCTATCACGTGCGTGCGAAACACGCGTTGTTGATGTTGACGCGTCAGCCCGGTTATCGGCCGGCCCTTGCCAACACGTGGAAACCGGGAAAACAGTACCTCCGCGCTTCCCCGCAGTTAATGACATCTTCCCCACGTGTCAAACACAGCCATCCGGCCCTTTTGCCGACGTCGCTCAAAATTTGCACAAGTCCCCTAGCCACGTGGTCCCTTTCTCGCCATGCACCCCTTATAATAGAGTGTATTACCAGCATATATAAGTAAAAACTATTCTAATTGTAATATATAGTACGTAGAAGAAAACCCGACCTTGATACGACCACGGGAAGGGGAGATATACACTGTCATCGTCCCTCCCAGCGGGCGGAGGAGGGCGGGAAGCGTATAAGACGTCGTGAGAGCCCGGCGGGGGTAGTCGGGGCGGCGGGTGGAAGGCGGGAAGGCGGGAACTATGTAATGTACGTGGTTCTGCTGACCGGACATTGCCGACAGGAACAGGGAATGGGAGAAACAC
>NW_006913071.1:0-87119 GCF_000271625.1 Coniophora puteana RWD-64-598 SS2 | reverse complement strand
AGAGTGTATTACCAGCATATATAAGTAAAAACTATTCTAATTGTAATATATAGTACGTAGAAGAAAACCCGACCTTGATACGACCACGGGAAGGGGAGATATACACTGTCATCGTCCCTCCCAGCGGGCGGAGGAGGGCGGGAAGCGTATAAGACGTCGTGAGAGCCCGGCGGGGGTAGTCGGGGCGGCGGGTGGAAGGCGGGAAGGCGGGAACTATGTAATGTACGTGGTTCTGCTGACCGGACATTGCCGACAGGAACAGGGAATGGGAGAAACACAAAAAAGGGAAAGACATGGTATTTACTGGTTATGGGAATCACCATAGCATACACCTGCGGTATCGAGGATACGTGATATCAGCAGCTAACTAGCCGGGCGGAGCAGCCTTAACTCCCTGCTAATAAGCTTATCCCCGTGGGAGGAACAGGTGGTTATCAGAGCAGCGACTAATTCTAAATTCGATTTACTTACCCATTGGGAGCAAGAGTCGGGATGAGCGAAGTATGTCTCCAGGAAGGTGGCTGGTGTGCTTTTACACATAGCCTCCCAATCATCTCCCGGGCGAAGATTCTCCATATACATCTCGTATCTCTGATGCAGAGTCCATATCCCGCTGAGTTAGTCTACGATGCTGACAGAACAATCACTTACCCGCAAGCCCGAGTTCGGAGCCGTACACCCCTATCCGACGCAACGAAAAAATGAAAGGGTGAGCCTCACACGGAGGAGTTGTGACGACAGCAATACACTCACCTTGTCCTTAAACCAGTCAAAGTACGTACTACATGTAGCGTCTCCTCCCTCCTCCCAGGTACCGTACACGCCTAGACCAGCCTACCGAACTGTCAGAGAAACACGATAGAAGCGCGCTACACGACGTACTTTGTCTTCACAGTGGACAGGTTCCTTCATCTGGCCGCTGATGCTCAGTGGCGTTTCCTTACACGCCTCCACGCGTTGTTCGAACTCGTCAGGCACATTTGCAAGTCACGCAGTATACTTGCGCGTCTCATGGCGCACGCAGTGCGACGCCTCGACATCCGCCCAGAAGAAGTCCATCTTTTGGCGCTCCTCCAACTCCCTCTTTCTCCTCTCGCGTTCCTCGCGTTCATGCTCCAGTACCTCTCTCTGCCACTTTCTCCGTACCTCCTCGCGCTCCTGTTCCTCTCGTTTCTGGCGCTCATGTTCGGAATGCTCGTGCTCTTCCAGTTCTCTTTTCCGCTTCTCACGCTCCTCACGTTTGTGATCTTCAACCTCTTGCTCCCATTCCCTACGCACCTCCTCGTGCTCTTCCAACTCTCTCTTCCGCCTCGCGCGCTCTTCATCTTCGTGCTCGCTGACCTCTTGCTCCCACTCCCTGCGTACCTCCTCGTGCTCCCGCGCTTCCCGCTGCTGCCGCTCCAGCTCGGAGCGCTTATGCTCGACCATCTCGTGCTGCCACTCCTTCCGCACCTCTTCCCGCTCTTGCTCCTCGTGCTCATGCTTGATGACCTCCTGACGCCACCCTTTGCGGACCTCCTCCCGTTCGAGATCTTCTTCACCCCAAAACCTGATCTTCGCTGTATGTGCAGCGTCCTCCACACGCCAAAGCTCGTAGAGTTGCTCTCGCTGCTCCACGGCCACCCCATGCATGTGCTCCTCGAGTGCCCATTTGTCACGGAGGCGGTCCATCTCCTCTGCTTCCGGGCAGGTGTCGAGCTTGACATTCTTGACGGCGAGGATAGGACCCACAATGTTGCCGGCTATGAGTGCGACGATTGCGCATAGCGCAAGCCCTTTGAGCGAGAAGCTCCTTTTACCCCGAGAGCTCTGATCGTTCCGATCATCGCGCGGAGGTAATAGAGGCTCCCTCTCGGTGATGTGGCGTCTTTCGATGGGGGTGTCGATCCCAGCGTCCACTGTAGAATGGTAATACGGAGGTGGTGTGCTGGGTTGTAGTATTGATCAGCACTCCCAGTTGATGCTGGGCTTGATGTAGCTTACTTACCCGTTTCGCCCTGGCACCCAGTTCATGTTCGCCGTCGGTAGAGAGAAACGTTACTGGAAAAAGGTGTCAACCAACGAGCCCGGGCACAGTTGAGCGAAAGAAACAACAGGGAGGGGAAGAAAGAGTCATTCCCACAGTAATGTACCTTTATAGGTCCAACAAGTGCTCGAGTTTGCTGTGCATGAGCATCCTTCTGGACATCCGTGTCTTGTTCTCTTACCAGCATCATCCCCCGTGGGAACTTTTCATCCTCCCTCTCCTCCACTAAATTATGCGACATCTATCACCATCGGTTTAGGGATGTCATCACCACTCCACTCCGTTTCACTTTCTGAGGGACGACAACAAGGCGATATACCCATCGGGTGTTGATCACCCAACATCTACCATGCAACAACACCGTCGGCGACATCAGTCCCGCCCACATCAAATTGCTTCAAGCTGGCGCTCAGTGCTCGAGCCCCCTGTTTGCTCTCCCATCTTTGCCCGCAAGGGACATAGGACCCCCGACCCCCGTACGTCACTCATTTGGTACCTCCACGTTGATGGCCTCTTCGGGGTCATCGGGCCTCCTATGGGGTGGGGACCGGGTTTGTTGGGTTCCGGCCCACTGTCAAAGGTAGTTGTGAGGAGACGTGGAATAGGGACCTGGTATTGTTTGCAGCATTCTTTTCTATGGCCATTTTACCTCACCGACATGCTCCTTGTGTGCCACCTCTCCCACACATGCTACCACAGCATACTATACTCCACTTGTGACTTCCTTCGAGTCACCTCATCCTCTCATGATCCTAGTCCACTGCGACGGGGTTCCTCATCTCAACGAGACGGTTTCGCTTTTGAAACTACTCCCTTACCACCTTGTATATGATTCGTTTCATTACGTTTCATTCTTCCCTGCGCATTGTCTACGGACTTCCTAGTGCCCTAAGGGCTTTCTCCAGTGTTCGTTTGTAGTGTTTCGGTTTCAATACATTCCCGCCTAGTGCGGTGTTGAGGACAAAAAAAAAAAAAAAAAGAAGCATCCTTCTGGAACACGCTTTACGAAGCGAGGAGCGTCTCGCAGCAACCTTGCGCCGCCTTGTGATACCGATACGCGCCGTGCATGTTTGTAGCCCGCGGCACCGTAGATCCTAAATTCATATTGGACTGACTTACTACTGTTTCTTACTCTGATGCACCAAGCAATGTCGTTCTGAAACCCCGACATTCATGCATCGATCAAAGATGGTACTCCAAGTTCAGCCGATGTATGAATGGCGATGTATGCCGAATGTACCAGCTGTATTCCACGTTTCGTTTAAAATAGTGATACAGTTTGCTCATTAGTCGTGACCAGAGAGAAATCTAGTAGAAGCAGATGGCGGAAGAAGCAGATAACGCGTGGATGCGCCAGTTAGGCATTGGACACTGCTCGTATCTTTGAAGAAGCCTATATCCCAAAGACCCATAAGTTGCTTCGCTCTAGTAAGGAGGTATATCAGCCAACAAAAGGCGCTAAAGCGAGGCCTGAACTTACCCATGGAACGCATTAATGAGGAAAGCGAACTCCTTGCCCAAAACACTGGCCGGCGTGCTGGAGTACATTGCCTGCCAGTTTCGCCACGACGTATGTTCGCTAGATACGAACGTTAGTATCGCAACGCTGGTAGCTAAGTGACACGAAGACGCACCCGGAGCCCCGAGGAATGAACCGTGCATCCCCTGTCAGAGTTCATTCGATATACAGATAGGTTAACGGAGTATGGTGTAACGCACTTTCTCTTTGACCCGTATAACACATCGCTTCCTCTTCCTCTTCCGTATATATACAGCGCACCCTAAGTACACATCGGGTCACGACCTAGAAGCTGGAGCGAAATACCGCTTACCTTATCCTCGCAATTTGTAGGCCGCTTCGTCTCTCCGCTTTCACTCATCTCCGTCTCCCTGTATGCCTTGACGTGAGCGAAGCCATTCGGGACGTTCACGATCTTCTCCGGGTACTCCCGCGTCCCCTGATGAACACAGCGCGAAGCCTCGAAGTCTGTCCAGATAACTCTGTCCTCTGTCACTCCCCCTCCCGTCTCCACCGCTCCAGCTTAGCAGCATACGCCACGTCCTCTCTCTACAGCAGTTGCCTCACCTCATCACGCTCCATCCAGTGCCTTCGATTTGTGTTCCAGCTTCTCCTACTCCCACTCGGCGCGATATCGCTCGACCTCATCCTGGTGCAGCCGCTTCTCGATCGCCTACTGCGCTCGGATGGGCTCCGCTTCGCGTCAGAAGAGACAAATTTCGCTCCTTCATGCATTAGCAGCAATACTAGGTCCCGCGTCGACGCTCGCCATGAGAGCATGATGAGCAGCCATATCCAACATCGGATCATGGACTGCGCGTTGCTCCGGAGGTACCAATCGTAAAGTCCGGACCTACGAGGTATGAGTGGCTCGGACTCCCGAATTCATACATTGTCCTGAATTGAGATATGTGGACAGACGTCGACTGGACGTTGATCCTGCGGTGGGTGCTGAAGGTGTTGAGAGCGCTGGTATCGTTGGTAATGCGGCTTTGTATTAGGTCTGCGGTAGCACTCGTGTCGGTGGATGCACTATGAGAGGACGTGAGTTGGGCGAGCAGTCGAGAATACACCGTGCTTGCCTACGAGTCCGTCTCACGTCATACAACACAGAGCGTCAGGACGCCTTTCCCTTGTTGAGACGATACGCAACACGTCGGCGTTACCAACATGCAGATTATGGAAAGGGTTGGCTAGGGTTGGCTTGTGTCGACTTGATGGCAAGTGAATGCGTGAGGGGAACTTGAAAGTGTTCGGGCTTGGGACCAGGGAGACGAAGGTTTACGATTCGACGAATGCATCGCGTCTTCCAGCAAGATGCACGCGAAAACCTGCCCTAAACAAAGCCCCTAAGAGGCCCCTGTATGGCACAGTCGCTTTGATTCTCTGGGTCTTTCAACAGCTTGTCTCACATAAGTCGTTAATCTTTATTTCCTCGTGAGTCTTGGCCTTATAAATTCTCAACTTAGTAGGTGGGTAGGTGTCCCGATGCGTACTATGGGTAACGGAGTGGACTGAGGTTCTAGTGAGGGAACGAAACAATGGGAAAAGTCTAGGTCAAAAGTTCTAGAAAATAACACTAATTATATCATCGACGGTCTGATAAGATGTCAAGAGCAGAATTTTCTGCTAGTCATAGGGTGAGTTACCCTCACGAAAGCCCCGTAGTTATCTAGCCGGACCCAGCTACGATATTGACGCAGGAACAGCATGGAGGAAGGTAAATTGTTCAAAGTTTATAGCTATCCAATACCACACGAGTTCAAAAAGATTGATCATGGCCCTTCGACGACTTGAGGTGGAGTTTCTCCATCTTCATCCTGGGAAATTATATTTGAGACGTCATTTCCTATTTTACGACATAGGCCAAAACGCACAAGGCTCTCGGGGCTTGCTGATTGATAAACCTCGCCTGAGTTGCAACGTTGGATTTTGGTTGGATTATCCAACGACCGTTCATACTTTACAAGCTATGAGAAATTGTCAATGCAAGCGAAACGAATGGCTCACGCCGCCATTAAGACATTGGTGTAGACTAAAACATGTGACGATCAAAACTCCGAGTCGCCTCCTGGCTACACAAATAATCGCTCACCTGAGCCATAGATACAAAAGGCGGAAGTCCAAGCGTCTTCAAACCCATGGTTAAAACTGCGCTTAATTTCAATCAGGAGAACCATGCTTACAGCTGTGAGTTTCTACACGGAACTGGTGAAAATCAGCGGACACCGTGAACTTCGAAGTAATGATTATGGACATACCAGAATTAGTATTACAGCAGAGTTCATGCTAACCCACGTCGCGATGAGAGGCAAGCTAATGAGAAGAAGAGTACAAAGTACCTCGTGCATAAACCAGTTTCTGGTCTGTACATTAGCGCAATCACGTATTGAGCTTGCTAAGATGACTTTGCCTATTGTCCAGATAGTGAGCCGATTGAAGACGAAACCGAGGTTTGTGCTACACATTGATTCAGCAGCTCGCTCAGAAGTGAGAGCCTATAATAGGTGGAGATACGCACGGGCTAAACGCGCTACTTCGTCGGCTTTTCTGCAGATAATATGAGGTTGCGAGTGTAATCCACAAGTCGGATGCAAAAACAATCGAAAATGTTACAGTGGTTGTTGTCCGGATCCTTGTCCAGAATACCATGAGATCTGAGGTGGCATATGTATCCGCTAAAATGATGTATGCGAAAACCTGTCGGAGGCACGTAAAGGACAAACCCAATATCGTGGGGACCCAAGACTTCCTTGAGATCTTCCACAGTCGATAAACGAAAAACAACTTGAATATAATTAGACCAATTCTCGCACAGAAGGGCACAAAAACATGCCTGTACTAGAAGTGCAGTGCAATTGATCATCACTATCACGGCCATCATCGAGTTGGGTAATGTCAGAAGATCCAAAGGTGACTTGAGGGCGAGGATGGTCATATCCCATAAAAAGGCTCCTTCACTCGCACAGTTACCAAGCTGAAGAAACCTGAAATCTTGTTATCCATGACGTTCTTATTGCTCCTATAAGTACATGATCATACATTGAAACGAGTGCCTATGCAATGATACAAACTCAAATTAAGCTTATCGAGGTTACAAATTCCTATAACTGCTTACTCACCACTGTCTTGAATGGCCATTTATCCTCGGAGAACCTTGTGAAGTAGACATATGCTTGAACAAAGAAAGTTCCCGTCAGAAATGTGTTCGCAAGTACCCCAGCCTCGAGAGGAGCCACGAGAACAGTAGAAATGGAAGGTGACTGGCATGATAAAGAAGACATTGAATGGGTGGTAAGGGTCGCGTTGGAGATAGGGAAGAAACGCAACGGACTACCATTTAAACCGGCCTCACCGCCGCTGGACAGTAACCGTGTGATGGTGAGATTTGATGTTTTTTGAGAGATCTCTCATTACTTTTGATGTTGAGAACAGCGAGCGCCTCCACTGAAGAGGAACAATGATATCACCCCACGGTATGAGCGAAAAGTCCTAGGTACGGTCATGGACCTACTACAGACACCTGGAACTGCTGTTGATCCTCGATCGGTAAGGCTATACATTTACGGGAGACCGTGCCTCTCTCGCCATTCATATGTAAATTGAATGTTAAAATGTTCAACCGAGTATTCTTTCAAGTGTAAATATGCGAATGACACAAAAGCTGCCTAGGGTGAGATAATGGAACAGCGAAGGCTGTCGGCAGCTTCAGTGATTGGTGTTCATTTTCAGCAACGGGATGTATTCTGGAGCGTAGTGACGGGCCTCAGGATCATCAGAAAATCTGATCATCAACTTTTCCCAAGAAAGAAAAAGACACGCACCAGCCCTCGTCATGATCGCCGACCTTTTGGCTGGTTCCTGGCTTACCGCGGGAGGTTCTGAATAGTTCCAACGGACCAGTAGTTAGGCTGAGCATCATTCATACCAGTATCGCGAGATATGCGTACGCCATAACATTAAGAAATCAAGGGACAGTTATCAAACCAGTCATCTCCAACGTGATCAAATCATACAAGAACAAGTCTTGGACTCGGTGAGTACACCAGGCTTATATATGGTATGTTGAGTTGGAGAAGGGCATGACAAACAAAGGATGATTCAAGGAATACATCGAAATTAGGATCAAAAAATCGTAGGTAAAATACACTAGTCCAGCAAGACTGTAAGGGGGTTATACTGTTCTATCCGAACGAACAAGTCATAGTATCTTCTCTACCGGTAGCAACGATTGAGTTCGCCAATATGTGCTTCACACTCCACCCGACTGAAATACTATGGCTGATTCGTGACGTATGTCTATCACATTGTCCTATGGATGTATTAGAGTCACATTTCTCATATATAATCAAGTGTGTCAACATATCACGTACCGGAATCTTCTTCCCATTCCCAAACGGGTCGACCGTTTTATGACGAAGCAGTATCCACCGCCCGTTTAAGCTGCGCTGGTGTTGAAATGTCTGGGCTAGTGTATAGAGGAGGCACTTACGCCGCCATCAAAGCATTGGTGTACACTGTATTGTTTCATCTTTGAGAATCATGTGTCAGAATCAAAGAATTTACTCACCTGACCCATAAATGACGAACACTGAGATCCATATGTCTGTTTGTGCAGATCTCTCAGAAGATTGAAATCTGGTTAACCATTTTGACTTACAACTCATTTTCTCTAGCAAAAACTTGGATAAAGGATGTTTTACTACGACTTCAAACCAATAACATGGCTGCATACCAGTATCAAGAGGAGCATGGATATGAAGCTGAGAGAATCAAACCATGAATAACGATGAGATCAGAACTACAACGGTGTCAGATACCTTGTACAGAAACCGGTTTCTACTCTGAACATGAGTACCATATCGAAAGCGGATCGGAAGAGAATGCTTACCAATAGTCCATAGAATAAGAGTATCAATGACAAAACGTGTTCTACATGGATTGGGAAAGTTAGTTACATTTTTAGGAGCGATGCTCAGTTTCTTACGGTCCGAGTGTGCCGCTTTTTCTGTTAGCCCACAGGTAGTAAGCAGTTGCGGAAGTGATCCACACGTCTGATACAACAACTGAAACAAACCCGATGATGAGTATCGTCCGTATCTTTGTCCAGTACATCATGATCTCGGGTGTGGCATACGCCCTCGCCACTGCGATGTACGCCGGTACTTGTCGAAGGCATGTAAAGAAGACCCCGAAGAATCCAAGTCTCCATGACTTTTGAGACAGCATCCATAGTCGATAAACAAAGAACAGCTATGGTGACCGCGATTAGAGCAAACATTCATCCGCGCATGAAACAGTCAAATCTATTAGCTCACCTGTACAAAAAGAGCGACCATATTGGTCGACACCATTACGGCGATCATCGAGGTTGGCAAGGCTAAAAGCTCCATGGGTGACTCCAACCCAACAATGCTCCTGTTCCACAAGAATGCACACCCGCTAACGAAGTGTGTCACCTGCAGACACCTATAAAACACGTACACAAACATCAAGATGAATGCCTGTAAAGTGATGGTGATGGCAGGACATATGGATCAGGACGGCTCGGAGGTGACGCACAGGGAACACGCACCACCATCTTAAAGGGCCACTTGTCCTCTGGGAACCTCGTGAAGTAGATATATAGTTGAATGAAGAACGATCCAGTAATGAACGTGTTTGCGAGTACGCCCGCTTCAATAGCACCCACGAGAGAGGTCGCTAAAGAAAATGAGCCTCCGTCTGTAAGAGAGGGAGACATTCGAAGGTGACAGTGACTTTCAGGAATGAAACGCGGAGACTACGGAAATTGAGCGTTATAAGACATGTTCATCAGTGCTATGCGGGGAGAGACGATCAGGGAGATCAAGGATCCGTCTCGGATCCTCATCATCAGCTGGAAGGCTATGAATGTACTCACAGAAGTTCCATCAAGTTTGTTGGCGCTCAAGGGAGCATGTCTCAGGGTTGGGTACGACATAGATGCCATTCAAACACGACTGGATATGGTAGAGAGCGGCCTTTGCATTAAAGTCTTTGCAAGAGTCACGTTACCACATGAATCGATATCACCAGGAGTTTGTCGCCAGAAGAGAGCATAAGCGTACACCAGCAGACACAAACTGGGTGGACATGTACCGGCCCGAGTACTCAGATATAACTAGATGTCGTTATTTTTGGTTTTAGAGAGTGTCTCGACTTACAGCCATTCAAAGGCAGTTGAGCATAGCGCCTGTTGCAGCATTGCCTCGTGACCCTGGCTGCAGAAAGATCAGCGCCTTTTGGATAGACTCATCTCGTGTAGGGCGTCAGTTGCGTGCGACCAGCGGTACGTTGAATCTGGGGAGAAATTCTTGCCAAAGGTGAAGATCATTCGCGCCATATTCATAGAAATTGATCGCCGTAAAGATAGGGCAGTGTCGATCAGGGCAAAATCCGGCCTAGCTTGTGAAAGTGAAGTACAGCAACTGATTCGCTTGGACAATTATACGCTCTTAAGCGAACCTCATAGCTGCGCTAATAAAAGCTGTTATGGTACAAAGAGAATGAACGTGAACAAAAAATAGTACTCCGTGCGCACCTACACCTCGCTCTCTTTGAGTTCATTCACTGCCACCGCACCAACAACACTATCCAACTCATGCTTCGCAAACGTCAACCCATCGCTGTATCTCCTCTTGGGCCTCGCATCCGGACCTGAAACATGCGACCCGCTCTCGCTCGCTGTCGCATTTCCGTCTCCCTGCTGCTTAATCCGCCCCGGCGTAAATGAGATCGTGTCGAGCTGCGTCGCGGTCGACGTCGACGTCGCGAAGGTCGTAGCCGTGGTCTTGTCCCACGCGATGCCGCGCGATATGCGGAGCAGCACAAGCAGAGGCGCGATGATCTGCGCCTGGCTGAGTATGGCGATCACGAGGCGTTCGGCGGGGTGCTCGAGGAGGTATAGAGCGATGAAGACGACAGAGGTAGTGCTGTACAGCGCGCAGGACTCGACAAGCATTCCAGCTATATTTGTAAAGTGTTGTGGGTGGGGTATTGAGTTACCTGGATGAAACGGGTCAGAAAGGTGGGGATAACTTGCAGAAGATAGGATGTAGTACCGATGTGTTTGGCGTAATAGCGACGGAATAGGAAGAGTCGGCCAGCCATGCAAACAGTCGCGAAAACGTTGAGTACCATGGAGAGGATGAACGCCGGAACAGTCGTGTGCTGTGCGAGAGTAGAATAGAAACTATGTGCTGGGAGGGAAGAGACTACAACGGATACTCCACCCAGGACTATGTGCACCGTTAAGCCAAACGTCCTCAAAAGGTCAGAAAGAAGGCACTCACTTGTCGCAGCGGCCCAGATAAGGATCGAGATAGGCATGAAAACCTTGAAAAAGCGTGACTCATAAAGGATGACTTTCATCCGCCATACCTTGCAGCCATCCACTGAGCCGAGTGTACAGAGAGAATAGATGTGGAGGGAACGTACCATCAGCCCGTTTGCAAGCACGGACGCAAGCCAATACGCAACATCCGCCAAAATCGCGTCCGGGCTCGTCCAGTCATCATACGCAAACGGCCCAGGCTCGAACAGCCTGTGGTTCACATAGTTGACCTGCACCGAGCGCGACAGCCCTGCCACATACAGCGTCCCGCAAAGCCACATGGCGCCCACGTATGCAAGTAGGAAGTGCAGCCTCCCGCGGGAGCGCGAACGGCGCGGCCGGCCGGCGCGGGAGATGTGGGAGGACTGCTGGTCGAGGAGGGTGGAGACGCACATGGCGGCGACAGCGCACATAAGACCGTACCATGTGCCGCAAACGGTGGTGCTCCCGATGAGGCGGATGCTGTCGGCGAAGAGCTCCTCAGGTGTCTCGGGCGGAACACCGGAGGAAATGTTGAGAGACATGGCCAGCGATATGGGGGCTTGAGCTAAGGAACCGGCGGGCGCCTTGAAGGCGATGGAAGAGGTATTGGGAAGAACCAGGGCAGACAGGTCGAGGGACTTGAGAAGTTCAAGCGCCTCTCGGGGAGCGAAGGGAGGCGAAAAGAGGCTGGGTCGCGGTGACGGCAAATGTGGGGGTTACCTTGAAGTGGGCGCCAGCGTAGGCCGCGTTGTCTTGGACGTTCTATACTTATGCATCATGTCTTGCCCGGAGGCGAGGTGGAGATAACTGGTGTCCAATCGATTATTGACAGGCTCATGCGAACGGCTGATCCGCCAGGAAGCTCCAGGAAGGCGATAAAAACTTCTCTGTCGACGACAGCCCATTGAGAAAAGTTGATGGGTTCATCCATGATGGAGACTGTAGAGGACATCCGATTCACGGGCGCACAGTGCCTGGCGGCGGGACATGGCGCTGTCAAGCTGCCCAAGAGGGTTGCTTCAGCCAATGGCGTTTGACAACAAGGAGCGCGAACTGACAGGTTTTATCGGATTTTCTCACTCGCTTAGGGTCACCCGACGCCTGGGCTCGAACATCACGGACGCATTTCTATGTGATGGCTCCCATCTGAGACATATTTGCATCTATGTGAACTCAAAGGCTGCGTCGACAGATCGAGGGCCGAGCGGGTGCATCATCAAGTGGGTCAAACGCCTATAAACCAGGACAAGCCCATTGAAACATCCTCATCATAAAATCGTGTATGAAGCCGATTGTTCGCTCCACTGACAAGGTAGACTACCGAATTCGTGACATTGGACATAGGACTTGGTGGGGCAGGCACCAGGGACCGAAGGTGGGTCAGGATGCCCCGATCATCGATTAATTGATTGCCGAATGTCGTCAAAGATCCTCGAGCGACGCCAAGTCATATCCTCTGAAAAATATCAACACCGTCGTTAGCCATGCAGGAGACATATGTTTGGGGTTTCAGATCTGTCCTAAAACCGAGTTTCCATAGAAAACCGACAGGAAAGAAGGTTCGTTTTCTTGTTGAATGTGCTCTGGTGGCAATGTATCAGAGCAATATCTCATTGCCCTGTGTTTGTCATTTCAAGGGGATCAATGCTCTGTTCTTCGTTCATACAGCCGCTCATACTCAATGCCACATAAAGGATCGGGAAGCACTAGTCGGATCACAGTTCCTCTTTAGCCAGCCACCTCTGCACCAAGGCCAACGCCTGCTGAGGCTTATCATACGGCACCTAAGAGCATCGTACAACCACATCAGCAAAAATATCTCCTCTGCGTCTCTCAAAGCTCGCACTCACCATATGCCCAGCAGCATGCACAGTCGCAAACGTCAGCCCCTTCGCAGCCCTCGTCTTCCCCGCCATCTCGCCATCCACAAACCACTCTCTCAATCCCTGCCCACTAAACTCCTCGTGCCCCGTCCACGCCATATCAAGCGTCCACCGCTCGTTGCCGAGCCAGTTGCAGATCCAGTCGTAGTCCCCCACGTAGATCAGGGCGCGCACGCCACGCTCGAGCAGCTGCGCGACGTGCTCCGTCATCGGGTGGAACTCGTCGAGGTTCTGGTTGAATGCGGAGCCGACGTCGTCAGAGCACGAGGAGAAGTTCTTTGCAGAGAGGGAGGGGTCTACGCCGAGCGCGGTGCGGACGGTGGGGCGGTCGAGGAAGTTGGTGATGTACCTACAAGGATGGAATGTGCGGTTTGTTAAATACTGAAGACGTGACGCCGTTGGGAACGGGGCATACTTGGTCTCAGGGTAGCAGAGCGTATCAGCAATGTCGCCTTCGCATGGCTTGCTGATATCGTACGGGTTTAGACCTGCGAGGTACCGTCGTTCAACAATTCCTCACGAAGGTAAAAATATGTTACGACAGACCTGTCTCCCAGAACGGCGTCTCGAGATAAGACTCGCAGAAGGTCCGCGCGGCGCCGCAGCTGATAGCGTCAAAGGTGTCGAGACACGACTCCTTGGTCCAGCGCAGACACCGAGGGATCTTTGAGGAGACTATTGGTTAGACATCGTCAATGTCCTTAAGTCAGAGGGCGTACCGCCTGCTTGGCAGCGATACACGAACTTATACTCGCAACCGGAGGAACGGACGCATTTGTACACGCCATATCGACATATGCAGAGCCCATGGAGACGTAGTCCGTCATTCCGTTTCCTACACCGCGCATACATCCATCACAGCCGTCAGCAAGCTTCGAAGGGTCAACGCTTCAAGCAGCGAGGGATACTCACCGATCATGACCGACTGCAAGTTGATGGGCGTGATGCCCGCCGCCTCAAGCCGCGCGTTCTGGTCATACACCTCCGACGCGAAAGCGGGGATGTACCGTCCCTGTACGTTTCGCGTCAGAAAGCGCAGAGATGGAGGAGGTTTCATACATGCTTACGCCATAAGACTCGCCCGACATATGGAAGGCGCGTCCTCTGAACTGGCTAAAGTTCTCAAAGAAGATCGAGACGAATGCAGCGATGTCCTTGGCTGCCTCCTCAGTTGTGCTCTACACGCATGCATGTTCGCATCGAAGATGAGGGGTGCATCAGCGTAAGATAGAGAAGACAGGATGCGGGGCAAAAGGAGGGAACGTACAACACTCTCCCCGTAATCCGCATACGAGAATCCGACACCGACGGGCTGGTCGATGAAGAAGACATTTGCGTTCTCGTTCCATGCGTATGGGTTGTACGTCGGTCCGTCTGCGGTCGTCACTCTGCATGGCCCGAGCTCCATAAAGAGCCCGAGGCTGGAGGAGCATCCAGGGCCTATGCGTTATGTCGTTGTGCGTGAGTACTACGATGGCGAACAGCAAGGAAGGCGAAGGAGGGTGAATGGGGTACAAGGGGGACTTACCACCGTTGGTCCAAAGGATAACATCGTCCGCCGAGGGATCGTTCCGGCTCTCGAAGAAGTAGAAGAAGAGATGTCTTGCTTCGATGTCGATGTACCCCGAGTACGCGCTAAACCGTCATCAGGGCAAAAAGGACCGACACTCAGCTTGAGAAGTCGAGCAAAAGAGGATAACTCAGAAAACGCACTTTACCCCCGCATCGCAGAAATCCGACTTCTTGATCCGCACGCTGTGGTTCGGGAACGCGGGATGCGCAAGCGTGCTGTACGTCTCGCTCTGGAGCACGCTGAGGTGCTCAAGCGGCGCGAAAAGGCCGTCGTCATACGACACGTGCGGGTTTGGAATAGCCGGAGGTTGGAAGACGCTCTGGCTCTGGCGGGCACCGGCGACTTGACTGACGGAGGCCACAAGACCGAGGCCGATGGACAGAGCGGAGAGCAGCATGGTGGTGGTCGGGGAGGAAGAGCCGCTCGAGAGCTCGGGGGTAGTTGACGGGCGGACACTGGACAGACTTTGACACATGCAGCGGTCCCCTTATCGCGCCCAAAATACGTCTCCTGGCAATCTCCTGGTCTTGTGAGTCTCTCTGGCGCGTTCTTTTCGCTCCACATCCTCTTTTATGGTTCCAGCGCATGTGGGCTTGCTTATCGACCTCGAAACATGCGTAGGGGAGGGCAAGAAAGCCGGGAGACATGATATTACAGGCCAACTTTGGGTTGACGCGGAGGACAAGATGGGAAGGACGCGTCTATTGCTCCCGAACTGGGGTAGACATCCGTCGGGATCTGTCGGGATGCGTCGGCTTCTTCGGGACATCGACTCGAGCTCGCAGCTCTAACAACCTCTAGCAGGTACTAGGTTATCTTGCAATTACCATATCCCGAGGCTCGATATATTCCTCATCTCTTCACTTCGGGCCAGAACTGAACGCCCCAAATAGACCTGATTGCGACCAATGGCGACATCGCCAACTACCCTTTGGAGGCACAAGCACTCGTTCAGACCTTATAAATGCCCACCTCCGTTACTCGGTGGCGTTCTTGGGACTGTGTTCAACTTCTTCTCGGAAACTACCCGCCTACATCTTGCCGCCTTAATGGTGAACAGGTTCAACTATCACGTCTATGAATGCTCCTGAGGACGGACACTCACGAATCCACACCTCCTCGCTGCCTTGTCAATAACATGCTAGAGTGGTTCATCTCTTGAAACCTGCTCAAAACTCGAGGTGCTTGGATCAACAGGTCGGGGCTGTCACCATAATTACCGACTGACTCGGTGACAGGTGTGTCATCAATGCTTCACCGACGTGCTCGGTGATGGCTTCGGGCTTGGTCATAGTCAGCGACGCGGCTAGGCAGCGTCTGGGACGGGTATCACCTTGTGCAATCGAGAGGCTCACTTCGCCGCCAACGCCAACGCCAGAAAACAAACGATGCACGTAAAGGTTCTATGCAGCTCTGGGTGCTATAAATTTTAAATATGAAGCAGGGTATCCTTACAGATCTACCTCGACGCGTAGATCAGAGTTCACAGAAAATGACATTCCCTCTCGACGTCCTCCAGTACCCGCCCCCACCGCCCGCCGTTCCAACCGCTCACTTCCTCCCACTCATCCCGACGCAGCACCCCGCGGTACCACATCATCTGCGCACCAACCAGGACATCCGCATACGAGAAGCTCATACCCTGTATCCACGGGCCCTCGCTCCGCTGGTAACACGCATCCAGCACGTCCAGCCCTTTCTTAAGCGCCTTCTTCTGCGCTGCACGAGCCTCGCTCCCCTCTGGCGACACCTCCGCCCATCGCACACCGAACCTCTTCTCCCTCGTCCGCACGAAATACTCCCGGCTCCCCTCATTCAACACCTCCTCGACTCTGAACGCCGCCCACCGCGCCGCGCCCTCGGTCGCCTTCGCCAGCGTGATCCCAAACGCATACACTAGCGCCCTGCTCCCGTTCGGGAACAGGCTGCGGTTCGCGGGGTACGGGTACGTCGACTCGAGGTACGCGGCGATGTCGAACGAGTCCGCGACGATCGCGCCGGTGTTGGGGTCGTGGATGACGGGCACGGTGTGCGCCGAGCTTCCGTCGGAGCGCGTGCTTTTAGGGGCGCCCAGCGCGGAGAGGGTGGACTCGATGTCGGGGAACTCGACCCAGACCATCTCGTATGGGAGGCCTTTGAACGAGAGGGAGTATCTGCGGGGCAGGACAAGCGACACGGCGTGCGGTGCGGAGGAGGAGAGGCAGGACGTGTGTTTCGGAAAATATGGGGCATATTGCGTGTCGCGGTGGCGCGATGGGCGGAACAAATTGAGCACGTGAAATTTTTGTGCGAGGAGGGATGAAGAGCAGAACGCACCTGGTTTTGGCCGTGTTTTGACTCCAGTACTTGTGCGGAAGCCTGCTCGGCACGTCGTACAGTATAATGGGCTTCATGTCACGAGCGATGCTGATATGACGACGTCAGGAAAATGTTTTGAGGAGGAAACGTCAATGGAGGAGGAGCCCCTAGTCCAAGGCAATTTGTAGGGATGCTGAGGGGCCTGAGAGCCGTGCGTTATGAGCGTGTCCTGACGAAGACGTCCGAGCACGTGCGGGTGTGGTTTGGGGCGAAGGTGCAAGCGTTACCGCAAGAAGAGTCAAGTTATGAATGGATGCAGCCTGCGCGAGATTATCAAGACGCGTTCTCTTGGCTAAGATTCTGGCCGACGAGGCGCCAAAGTGATGACGCAGCACATACGCGTACGGCACCCGCGTCTTGGAAATTCAATGAATAATCGCCCTGGCTCTGATCACGT
Organism: Coniophora puteana RWD-64-598 SS2; assembly: GCF_000271625.1. Classification (NCBI taxonomy): domain Eukaryota; kingdom Fungi; phylum Basidiomycota; class Agaricomycetes; order Boletales; family Coniophoraceae; genus Coniophora; species Coniophora puteana. The sequence continues at coordinate 70,027 of NW_006913071.1, read as the reverse complement.
CCACGTCCGGTCCGGATGGCCAGCATATGCTCGCGCGTGTTCCGCGGTGTAAATGAAGTGACGGCGACCTGACTCTGAAACAGCCAGTGACAAATAAGACGGGGTTCGTGGGGGATTGAGAAGGAGAGAATGTACGGCGTGAGCGCAAAGACCGAGAGACGTGATAAATAGACGCCTCGGCTTCGGTGAGGTCCTGGCGCAGATGCATTTGTGGATTTTTTTTTCCTGAAACGCCGAGAAGGTGGATGTTTGTCAGCGAGTATCAGCCGCGGAGACACGTCATTTCGCAATGTCGAACCAAGTTGTCGTGATTCTTTCCGACGTTTCACACTCCGCGAACACTGATTCCTCCGGTAATTCAACTGTTCACCGCCACCCGCTTTAGCGTTTTGACTCTGCTCGTCATCACTCTACGGCTTGACCCCGACACCGGACGCCTGCTATATGACCTCCGAAGCAACCACAAATGTATGCAAGTCATCTTTGTATATAATCCATGTACACATACGAATACCACGCGAGTTGATGTGTGATTTGCGAGAACCAGCTCGGAGCACGCAATCCATTCAAGAGTTTATTCTGGAACTGCAGCACGCTCATTAGCACATCTAAGCGAAAGGAGAAACCCAAAAGGCCGATCTGCGCGTACCTGGTGGATAGTCCACTTGGTCGTCTCGCAAATACCATGCACCTACATGCAACTTTCGTCATTTCTGATCTCCTTGCGAAAACTGATGTATGAAAAACGCACGATCGCCGACCATGTACTTTTCGTTATAGCTGAACCCATCGCCCAGCCAATGGAACCGGTTAGATCTCGATACCGCAGAGCCCTCTTCGCCTGTGTTTTGATATTCGTAGTCAAAGTCTTCCCACCGCGGATGTTCAAACGCTCGCAGTGCATGCAGACTTGAGCCTGGCCAGAGACCGGAGACGCGGCCTTCTTCTTTGCCCATCTTATACCATGACCGGCACTTAGAACTATATACAGTCTGGATCGTTGCAAAGGGCTGTAAGGTGCCGTTCTTGAAGTTACCGGTAAAAATCCATCACTTGCCTTAGGGAAGTACGCCTGTGCATTGGCGTTGAGATTTCTCTGTGAATGGCGAGACACGAGTTACCAGCAACGCACCTGCAAGTACCTGTCAAAATCCTCCACTGCCTCTCTCTTCACGTCGATACTCTTAATCCTCTCCCGCTGCATCTTCTGCACGACCTTCGCAGCGTACTCGACTTCCTTCTCAATTACGCACAGCAGAGCACCAGATCCAATCGCCGAGTTCGGGCCGAGCGTATTGAACCAATTCGGGAACCCGTCCGTGCACAGCGAGAGGTACGTTACCGGGTGCGGGGTGTAGTGATCCTGCAGCGTTTTCCCGTTGCGGCCGACGATGGGGAACGGGTATTGGTAGTTGGTGTCGTATCCTGATGACATGCGTTCAGCGAGCCTTTTCAAGGCTAAGCACTGAGCACCGAAATGATTACCTGTGGCGCATATGAGCACATCTAGCTCATAGAGCTGCCCATCTGCCGTCTCGATGCCCTTCGGTGTCACTCGCTTGATTTCCTTCGGGATGAACTCAACCTTAAAATCAAGAAATGCGTTATCTCAAAACGATCCACTGAGCCCACGGGGACTCGGTTAGCTCAGTGGCGACACCTACGTTATCCTCACAAAGAGACTCCAGATACCCATTTCCAGGTGTGAGTCTGCGGCACGCGATAGGGAACGAGGGTATTACTGTGAAGAGGTAGCGTCAAAATGGGGTATACTGTTTGCAAGAGGAGATGAGTTTCAGCTTACTGTGGTCCGCGATCCACGGTTTCTTCGCTACACGATCCGCCATGCTACGTCTGAACTCAGCCTCGTCCTTGACCTGCCGTTCTGGGTCTTTGAGCGTCGTGTGGTGTATCGACTACTCGTGCATACGGAATCAGAAAGGTGAAATGCAATGTAGGATGTATGGAACATACGTTGATAACGTTCTCAAGCTCGTGTCGGAACGCCTTGTAATACTCTGGGTCCTCTTTAAACTTTCGCCGGTCATCTTCGGAGAACGTATCTGCACGACATACGATATTGTCAGAAGATTAACCAAACAGGGAAAGGGAGCTTGGGCGAAAGGCCACATACAGTTTGTCGAGTCCGGGTCACGTTTCATCAGGTCTGCAAGCGTCTCCGAGAAGAACGGCGGACTCAGCCACGTCTTTCCGCGCACGAAGTTCAGAACCTGTCCAACTTTGGGTTGCAGTGCGGGAACAATCTGCAGCGCTGAGCTTCCCTAAAAGACCTTTCCTTCAGTCTACTCTGTCCCAGAACTGTGCCACTCAAAATATAGCGCAGAGAGGGGCGGAAACTCACGACACCAATAACTCCCACTCGTTTGTCCCCCCAGTCCTTCACATCTTCTTGCCAGTCATCCGACATCCACTTGGCGCTGTGCAGGAGTGTCCCCTCGAAAGAGCGCAGCCCTTCGATATCAGGCCACGACCACCGGCTCAGCCCGCCCGCACAAAAGAGGACGAAATCAGCCGTATCTTCAATCTCCTCCGTCTCCTCCTCTTCTTCCGCTGTCCTATTTGTCTTCCTGGAGCCATTAGAGTTATTAGTATCTGTGGCACCATTCGTGTCGGGAGTCTGGGTGTATTTAGCCGTCGCTGGGACGGGCCGACGGAGGCGAAGGTGCCACTTGCCCGAGGGCTCGTCATACCGCGCGTGAACGAGCTCGTGCGAAAGCTTCAGGTAGCGCTCGAGCTTGTATTTGGTGGCGACGCCTTCGATATAAGCGCGGATTTCACGCGCGGGCGCGTAAAACGAGGACCAGTTTGTCTGATGGAACATTTAGATCCGCACTGACCATCTGAAAGATGAGAAGTAGAGTGGTGCGTACGTTGGGCTCAAAGGTCAGTTGATACTACACGACGAACACAGTCAATTTGCCTAGGTAAAAGAATAAATACGGATGTCACGCACGGTGTGAGAAGGGATATCACAGGCAAGGCCCTATGTTTATGCGTCCACAACTTGTATTAGCACCCACATCTAAAACAGCGCCTAAGCTGATGGTACCCACAGGATACCGGTTGGAGTACCACGTCCCGCCGACCCCAGCATTTTTATCGTATATCGTCAGGTCAATGTTCTTGATGTACTGCGGCAATCTGGAACAGGCGTAAGGGTACACGAAATACCGAACGTCAGCTTCAAAGCGTAGTTCCTTCCCCAATGAGCCAAACTGGCACCAAGAGGAAACTCACCGTACACCAGCAGTGACCCCGCTAAACCCGGCGCCGATAACCACGACCTTGATAGGCGGCGACTCGTCAATCGCAAAGTCCCCCAGCTTGAACTCGGGCGTGGATGTAAGCGAGCCATTTGGCGCAGGTTTGTCTCCGCTATCAACGCCGTTAGCGTTTCCGTTGGAGTTCTTCCCTCCGAAAGACATCGTCCGGAGGTGACTGAACGAACGCAGGAACGCCGGAGCCATTGTTTCTCTGATGAAGCCGGGGTAAGATGTTGGGAGAGGGTGCAAGGGACGACGAGGGAACATCTGCGCAGACACGCCAGCCAGAGCTTATGTAGTCGCCCGCAGTGTGCGACGGGGGGTTAACTGTTTCTGCGCATGAATGTATGCGGATAGAATCCCTCGTCCCGTGGCCCGGTAGAGGAAGGGTGGGTAGCAACGCGCCGTATCCGGTGACATTGTCTAGCGGGGCCGGCTGTAAACTTGTAAAGCGGTAACTTTCCATTGCGAATGTATTCATGTCGGTGGGTACCGTGGTTCGGATTGAGTAACGTGCCAACGTGGAACCAGTGCATGAGAAGGCGCAATGGGGAGTGTGGGAGAGAAAAAGACACAACGTATCAAGATTAGCAGCAGAAGCCCTGGAGAAGGAACTGCACATGAACACGTTCTGGTTCGGCTTATCAGTTTAGGCCGGCGAAGACAACATAGCGAGGCAAATGTATCTTCGAAAGGGGGTAGAATGAAAAGAAGAGCGCACATGGGATCAGGTCCATTTGCTGATCGAATTGATAGGTCGAGGCCTTATCAATATTGCTTCTCTTCGCAAAGGAAATCAGAAGTTCGCAGCGTAGTTACAGTTACTCCGTCCCAGCGGGGGCGGGATGCCGGACTGCCCTGCTATCAACCGATAACGTGTTGCGGACAGATCGAGTAGAGATGAGAGACAAGTTGAGATGGCGCATGCCGAAACTCTGAGCGACGCATCGGACTAACATGAGTCAACGTCAAACTATAAGAGCATCAGCATTATTCGAGGACGGGAGGCTCGGGAAGCACGCCAGATACGCCTCGATGTCCTCAATGCTCTACTTTTCCTTTATACTTTTGCACCCAGTCGATCATGGGACAGTTGTCGTGCAAAATGAAATGGCGAGCTCAATCTGCATGTCCTCTGCTGTAGACCATGTAAAGGCTGTTTAGGCGTTGAGGATCTCGAAGTCTGTACTGTATAAATGTGCGTCGATAAGTACATGGATGATTTATTAAGATTGTGCAACGCACCGTGTTCGTAAGTACCAGTAAGTGGACACGCCTCCACTAATGATCACATCGACGACGTTTACCCCGCGCTCGGCGCCACATATCGAGCGCATGTCGGACCTTGGCGTACAGCTTCAATATAATGCCATGCGGGAATCTACCAGACTGGCATTACATTGCAGCCATGTCCTAGATGAGACTTTCAAGTCGGGAGTCCCGCTGAATGGTGCATGGTTGAAGGGCAGGTTTGCTGGTCGACAGGAGGCTGTAAAGAAGCAACAGAGAGACCAACTTGGCGGTATTTTAAGTCGTCGAAATACACACACCACTCCCGTCCCCAGGTCATGTCTGAGACGGACTCTTTCGTGGTCATCCTCAAAGCACATCAAGGAGTGGGAGAGCGATAAGCAAGGAGTGTTTGCAGCTACCCGGGATGATGAAGCTGAGGAACGGCAAGCGATGCATATCGGATGCGCGGCAGCCTGCGAGCGACGTGAGCGCGTAGGCTTTCCAGATGCCTACTAGTACCCAACGTCAGTCTTTGCGTTGGAAAGGACTGAGGGCAAGGTACGAGGGTACGCACATGAACCGCGTGAAGAAGTTCTCCTTCTTACAGTGTCCCCCGTACTAGGTGCTCGACAACCTCATCATGATCCTATCGTTACAGGTGCCATCCGCAAAGTTGTCCAGGGCGAGGATAGTGAATGCCTTGATGTTGCATGCAATGTTAATCAACGTGAGGTTTGGGGGGCCAATGGTGAAGTGAGAAGAGAGCGTGGAAGTCGAGCTGATCGCGGGCCCCGTCGTGAGTGCATGGTGAGGTGCAAGGGAAAGACACCCGAACCTGTCGGGACGCGGGGAAAGCGTCGGGAGCAGTGTCTGGGCCGATAGCCGACGAAATCGCCGAGGTTGAGATCCCCCGAAGTTGAAGGCGAAGCCTCGTCTACCCAGACTATTCCTGCACAACGTCTGGAGGATCTGGGCTATGTGCTATCAAGTACACTAATACAAGCACTTCTTCAAGCCAGTATCGAGCGCATTTTATCTATCGTACATTCGGGACCCACTGTCAACCCACTGCTATCTAATACGCAAACCTGAAATCCAGTCGCTGGTTGCCTTTATCCGCCGTCGTCTCTACATACACTTGTTGTTCCTGTAACATATCATCAGACGCCACTGAGCACGATTAGAGAAAACCTTACTTTTTCTGACATGCTGTCCCACTTTGCTTGTCTGCGGCGGTTGGTCTCTCTGTAGAACAGCCAAGTAAGGCCATATGCCACAATGTTGGCGACTGTGATGAAAATCAACGCGAGGTTGCCATGTTTATCTTACTGGGGTTCAGCACGAACTTGCCAAGCTAAAACCGATGGATCACTTACATAGTGGCTATTTGAGGATGGAAACGAGGTCATGTTATTCAGTATAAGCCAAGATATATCACTGAAGTCAGCTCTTACAGCATCGCTTGTTTTATATATATTCGACTATAGATGTGTGTTAGTAAGCCTTTATGATTTTGAGGTACACCGGAACGTCACTCACGTATGCAACTCCTCCAAGATTGGCACATATGTTGTACAGACTCGCAGACACCGTCCTCCCCTCGACACTCCCCGAGTTTCTAGACGCCCACGCGACTTGAATCGGGTGCACATACGGGAACCCAGTGATGAGCGTGACCACGATGTAGTAGCTCCACTGCGACGTTTCGGTGGTGAACGTATACAGCGCGATCAGGAGCGGAAACGCCCATATCTGCAGGGTGAGACATGCGAATGTCCGCGAGTTGGTCAGCTCTGCGAGGTAGGTGGTAACGACGAGTCCGATCATCCCGATCACGATCGACGGCGTCGTGAGTAGATTGGATTCGGTGGTGTCGAAGCCTAGGCGCCGGAGTGTTAAGGTGAGGTATTGCTGGGGAGGGCCCACGTTGACTAGTTCAGATGAGCGAGCGTTGAAAGACGCGTCAACACGCTGGACGTACTGCAGAAAACGAAGCCAAGATAATACAATGGCCATAGCCTCCAGTCGCTTACTGATCTCCAGATCATAGGAAGAGTCAAGCCTTGCCGGTTATGCATGGATGACTTATTAGGGTCATCTCGCAAGACCCTGCATGCGAGTTTAGCATTGTTTATTCAGTGCCACAAATTTGAGCTGGTCACCTGTTCACCATGATTATTTCTTCTCTAGACTAGAAAATCAGTTTCCCATAATCGTTACAGAAAGGACGCCTTACCTTTCAGTAAACCATCCCTTTGGCCGAAACCAAGCCTTTGTTTGCGTAGGCCCAGGTGGCAACATGAAGAAAGACGCAATGCCGACTACAGCAGTGAGGATTCCCTCAAGCAGGAAGAGCCATCTCCACCCTTGGGTGCCAGTGGCGTTCTGGATAGCGAGGAAGCCAGTTGCGACGAAGGCGCCTATGAGAGCGGACATGTACTGTGAGGAAACAAAAAACCAGCCGATACGGATGGGCACTAGAAAGCGTGATTTCAGTAGTAAGATAATATTGTCAAGGTGATTGGCACTTACACTCCGTCTTCGTATAGAAATACGAAAGATAAAGTACAGTATCAGGGATAAACCCGCCCTCTAAGAAGCCAATCAAGACTCTGCTCCAATCAGCATGACTGCCGAGCTAGCGCCCATCTCACTCACCTCGTAAGAAGAAATGTCGGCCTCCCCGTAAGCCAAAACTGCGATGCCGACACGATGCTCCAAAGCGTAATCTAGCCCGCCGCTCAGATAACCCACAGCTAAGCGGCGACATTCAACCCACCTGTATGGGTATCCAAACATCAGGGCCGATCCTCTTGGACACGATCTGCGACGGCAGCTCCGCCGAGACGAACGCAAACTTGAACACGGAGTTGCCCAGGTTATAATCGTCGGTCGTGAGCCCGAGGTCGGGCAGGAAGTTGTCCGTGTTCGCTTGCTGGATGTTGCCGCGGTCCAGGGAGAGGCAGAACACCATGAGACACGACCAGAGCATGATGCGTATGTCAATCTTCCGAACGAGACGCTGAGGGACGCAGCCGTTGAGCGGGATTAGCTGATAGAAGTGCGGTGATGTTGTAGAAGACAACGCACGTTTTCCTCCCTCCATGTCCACGTCGCCTTCGGATCGAATCTGTGCGCGTTCTCGTACTCCGGGGGCGGGCGGTACACTTCCAGCCCCACAGGATCATCGAACACCGAAGGCTGCGTAGCGATCTCATCGAGACCTTCGTCGCGCCTGTTCCGCAGCCCGCGAAACCAGCCGACCCTGGGGCGTTTCAGCTCTTGCAGTTCCATGAATCCGTCGTGAACGAGACCCACAACGGAAATGCAACGCCCGCTTTGTGCGAGCATTATTACACATATCGCAACTCCATCAGACGATGGCGCGACCTGGCGCTCGCCTGCGCAAAGAGCGCATTCTCCAGCCGGTGTATTGTTAGAACTGCGACTGCTCTATACCGTGTACACGGGTGGACGCGGCAATCACTGAAGCGTTGTCGAATCTGGGGCTCGTCAAACGGTCAGCTGCTTCTCCACACCGGATGACACAATCTCAGTGAGATTTTTACCCAGCGTTTCGCATCATTGTCGTTCCGGGATGCACCAAGTATAAACTACACTGGCCACGGTTCGGTAATGCGGGGGCTTACGGTAGATGCAACGGTGGTCTATATTTGTCAACTGGGCCCCTTACAACGAGACTTGGGGCGACACTACGCCTCGCATTTGGTCGTCCGTTACACTCGCGGGCAGCCAGTCAATAGGTCACCGTCTGAGCACTCGACGCTCAGCGTCCATGGCTCCGGTCTTGGAGCGCACTTGAGGCACGGCCCAGGCGGCGATTGTGGGCTTGAGGTACAGTTTGGCCGTCGCATTACCGGTAGGTTGCCACGCATATGGCGTCAGAGTCAGACACTGTTGCTTCTCTAAGTTTGGGAGTATTGAACGTCGCCCCCGGGCCGTCATCCCGGCGCGCCCCTTCACTGGTGATTCTGAACAGGCCTGATTGGACTGAGTAGAGATTAGGGATTAGCTCAAAGCAAACATACAATAAATCTAAGGCGCGCATCAAACCCTGCGCATATAACCACCAACGTCGACCCACAGCAACAAGCGCCAGCTTGAAAGACGAAGAGTTCGACCCCTAAATTTCCTCGATGCTCCACTTAGGCTTCAAGTCAATGTCGTATGGATCATAGTCGCCCGCGAGAAAGCGGTGCATCGCCGCCCAGCCGATCATAGCCGCGTTGTCCGTGCAGAGCTCGACGGGTGGGAAGGCGAGCTCGATCCGCGCGTCCTCCGTCGTCGATTCTGACAAGGCAGCGTAAGCGTCCAGAGACTCTCTCAGTCTTGAGAGTTGCATATATATGCGTCGATCAGTATCGGGGTCATGTTCGAGTCGACAATTTGAACCACGCACCGTGTCCGCAGATATCGATTGCTCGCCACGCCGCCGCTCACGACCACATCTCCAACGGTAACGCCCCGCTGCGCACACGCGTCCAGCGCAAGCCGGAGCTTCGCACATAGCTGCGCGACAGCAGCGTCCTGGAATTCCCGCGCCAGCGCCCGTTTCTCCGCGAGCGTCGGCGGACGACCGAGCAGCGCGAGGTGCCGGTCGACGGTAGAATGCAGCGACGCGAACGAGAAGTCGAGTCGCCCGCGCATGGGATGGGGGAATGCGAACGACGATATCTCCCCATCGCATTTTCCCTCGTCAGTGGTTGGTTCAGCCTCGCAAAAATCCTCGAGAGCAGCACCCAGCCCACGTTTCCCCCACTCAAGACCGAGGATCCGCGCAACCTTATCGAACGAGCGGCCGACGGACTCGTCTGCTGTTGTTCCGAGGATGCGGAAAGACGTGAGGGAGGTGGCGAGCACGGAGAGGGTGTGGCCACCCGAGACGAGGAGAGTGAGGAAGGGGAAACGCGGGGTGGTGGATGCCGAGGGGGCCGTGAGGAGAGATGTGAGGGCGTGGGCTTGCTATGTGCATATTGAAGCAACATATATAGGAATAATGAGCTGGTTAGAATGGAGGAAGGCAAAGGGAAAGTAGAAGACGCACCATGTGGTGCACGCCCACGAGTGGCTTGTCGAGGGCCGCTGCGAGTGACTTGGCTGCGTTTGAGCCTACACTGAGGCATCCGCCTATGCCTGGATAGTAATCGTATGAACTGAGCAAGGGGCAAAGGCGAGATATATGCGTACGCACCTGGCCCGCGCGTGAATGCTATCCCATCGACGTCGTGCATGGTCATCTTGGCTTCCTGAAGCGCCCTCCGTACAGCGTGCGGCTACTCGACAGAATTCGTATGAGCCAGAGACGGGAAGTGGGAGGCTCAGAGTGATGTACCATATTGCGCTGGTGTGCGTCGATGGCTGTGGGTGGGTATATGCCACCTGTGGGTCCATGTCTGTTCGAGGGTTAGCGTGTCTGCGAATAAGAGAAATGCATAAAAAGGATCACTGACAGTTGATGCTGTTTTATGACGACATTGGACAAGACTCGTCGGTCAGAGGTGACAATAGCGGCACAGGTGTCATCGGCAGAGCTCTCAAGAGCAAGGACAGTAAACGCGCGTGACTTGGCTGTGTGAATCGGGGTCGGGGTCGGGCATGTCGAGAGGAATGCAAGCCGAGTTTGCAGCAGGCTACGACGGAGACATGAAAGGGTAGAGAGGCGCTGCATGAGCTAGGAGGAAAGTGGCGAGGCGCGTCGAGGGAGTCGGGGACGGGAGCGATTGGACCGGTGGCCGAGGAAAGGGCCGAGCCCCTGAACAAGGCCGAGCCTGACGACAGCACCTGTGAGGTGCCTACAAAACACGACAACGCCTCAAGTAGTTCAATAGGCGCAGTTTTGTTTCACTCTCATCACAGGAACGCGCCTGCACCGCCATCACCTCGCTATAAAGGCCTCACAACCTGCAATCGAGCACCTCAGGTCCTCTCTTTGTCCTCGACCACCAATACCACCACCTCTACCACCGCAGAACTTGCTGCCATGCCCGAACCATATAACAACTGGCCCAATGATGCTGGCGTACGTACTACTCTTGTTGAATAACAACCTGCTCCTAACAACTACCGCATGTATTCAGTTCGACCTCGACGTCACCGATGACCAGCGCGAACCCGTCGAAGCAAAGATCACAGGCACGATTCCTCCCTATGTTGCCGGTGTCCTCTACCGCACCGGACCTGGTGGTTACCGTGTCCCCACCGACAAGGGCACAACCTTCGAGTTAGACCACTGGTTCGATGGCTTCACCCAGAATCACCGTTTCGAGATCATCCCCGCCACCTCCACCTCCCCCGCCCGCGTGCTCTACAACTCTCGCATGGCGACCGATCCACTCATTCAGAAGATCCGGCGCGAGGGAAAGATGGATGCGTACAGCTTCGCGAACAAGCGCGATCCCTGCACAGGCTTCTTCAGGAAAGTCATGTCCGTCTTCTTCCCTCCCACGAGCAACTACGACGAGAAGAACACCGGCGTCACTTTCTCAGTGAACCCGCCCGGCATGCACGACACCGTCGGCGTGAGCCCCAAGCACAAGGAAAAGGACGGGCACGGCATCGCGCGCCTGTGGACCAAGACCGACGCGCAGCACTTCCTCGAGATCGACTCTCAAACCCTTGAGCCCATCGGCTACGCCGACCAGGACGTGTTGCACCCCGACCTCAAAGGCCCGCACTCGGCCGCGCACGCGAAGAGCGACCCTGTCACCGGCGACGTGTTCAACTACAACCTCGACACGGGCAAGGTCGCCACGTACCGCGTCTTCCGCGTCAACGCTTCATCAGGCACAACCGACATTATCGCGACAATCACGGACGCGCCGCCCGCGTACCTCCACAGCTCGCTGCTCACCGAGAACTTCTACATCCTCTGCGTGTGGAACAGCGAGCTCGCGTGGGGCGGTGCCAAGATGCTCTGGGACCGCAATGTGCTCGACGTTATTCAGCCAGATGAGAAGCGCGGCGCGACGTGGTACGTCGTCGACCGGCGCCACGGCAAGGGCGTCGTCGCCAAGTTCCACAGCGGACCGTTCTTCTCGTTCCACCCATTCAACGCGTGGGAGGAGCCCTCGAAGACAAAGGCGGGAGAGGTCGACATCGTCGCGGACCTCCCTATATACCCGAACACGGACATCCTCAAACGGCTGTACTACAACACGCTCAAATCCACATCGCCAGACGCGCTCAAGTGGACCGGCGCCGCACGCGAAGGCACCCTCGCGCTCCTCCGCCGCTACCGCCTCCCGTCCGTGCCCGTCGTCTCCCCCGCGTTCGACTCTCCATCTACCGAGGCGCTCAGCGCAGGCACGCAGGAGGCGATCGTGGAGTGGACAGCACCCAGCGACAAGTCGTGCGACCTCCCGACACTGAATCCGCGGTACGTTTGCAAGCCCGCGCGGTACGTGTACGGCGTGAACGACCGGGGCCAGTCTACGTTCTACGACGGGCTCGTCAAGTTCGACACGCACACCCAGGAAGCGGTGTATTGGTCCGCGCAGGCGCAGTCTGCGGGCGAGGCGGTGTTTGTGCCCAACCCGGACGGGACGGAGGAGGACGACGGGGCGTTGTTGACGGTGGTGTTGGATGGGTTTACGGGGAAGAGTTATCTTGCGGTGTTGGATGCGCGGGATATGACGGAGGTGGCAAGAGCGAGTCTTGAGACGGCGGTGGGCTTTGGGTTCCATGGCGCGTATGTTGCTGGGAAGACAGGAACCGCGGTGGATATCTAGTAGGGTTGTACTGTTGCGATTTTTCTTGTTCCCTTGCCCTCATGTTCTTGTGCGCGGTTGATATCACTTGGAGGGTGTTGTACGCTATTTACGCTCATGTTTAGTCACTCATGTTTTCTCCACTCATTTGCTTTTGACATACGACTTACACAATGCATCTTTTCTTCTGTATCCCTGGCCGGATATGCGGTACTATAATAACTCGTATCTTCAAAATTATGGTAGGCTTTTGTTGACCTTTGTTTGACGTTTTAATAGGGTTTTCCTTTTTAACCAAACTTGGCGTGCGATGCTCATCCCGAACAAATGCCGAACGCGTAGGACACTATAGTATGTACTTATACTTTGTTGGTTATACATACATTTATCTATCGTACTTTTGTGTCCTCAGCTATAAGCCCTCGGGCAAATTCTGATATACCGTAGCAATGTGAGAGCCCATTGTTAAGTTCGATAGAGAGTGCCGGAGCGTAGCTCGGCGTGTCTTGTGAGGACTCAACCAGAGTATCCACGACGACCAGTAGCGGAATGTTCTCTGCGTCTGCATCTTTGAGGATGTTGTGACTGTGTGTTTCGACCGTATCGTGGTCACTTCCTGGACGCTGCAGCTTTATAGCCAGGAAGAGTCCAAGTCATACCACCTCTCCTTGGATGCTTGGTATACACGGGTCTCCGCAGTAGTGAAGGTAAATTCGACGGAAGGAATCGCAAACTCTTTGCTGATGCTGACCGCCGCCCGACGAACTTCGCTGTTCTCGAACCACTCAGAGTCCTCCGTTTTCACGTTGGTCAAGGTAAGACTCGACAGACGACACTGTGATCGCCGAAGGAAACGGCTTATGGCCGCGAGGTTTCCACATCGTGCTGGAGCGGTTACGATGAGATTGGAGAGCGAAGGGAACGAAAGAGCGTCAAAGAGGGCTTCGAGAACCTTTTCTTCCAGAGACGCTTCCTCTACCCAAAATGAGAACGTCTGCAGTGTGCGAGACGATGTGTCCGTCCAGCTCTGATTTCGGTGTACCGCGCCTGCGAAGATGAATAGCTCGACGAGTTTTGGAGAACGCCCCAGTATAGCCTGTAGAATGTGGTTTTCAAGGACCCAGTTAGGTATCTCTACCGTCAGCGAGGTCAAGCTCGACCATGGACGGTTCAGGCTCGGCGACAAGCGGTTGTCGAAGAACCTGTTCACGTGGGAGTCAAACCACAGGTAGACATGCAGATGGGTGAGACGGCTGCGGAGGGGATCGGGAGTACACACAGTGTCGTCGAGATGGATGTTGAGGAGCGATAGATGGGTGAGATTGGGAAACTGGTGCATCCAGCCGAAGAGCTCTGAGGAGCGGATATGCGAATCCCCCTGTACATCCATCCCCTTTATGTTCTTGATCTCTGATGTGGCGGGAATGTGACCGACATCTGTCTGTGTGAAGGCCTTCGTCGGCCGAAGAATGACTGTTAAAAACACCGAGGATGGCGGCGATCTGCCTAGGACGTGTAGCGGGAGCGGGAGCGACTCCGCGAACGTCTCAGCGTCCTCTACAGTGCAAAGTCTGATCATCTTCCACAGCTCGGGAATAGCCAGCGCCACATCCCTCCACTGGCGGCAGACTCGGGTGATGTTCAGGGTGCCAGATGGATCGGATTCGGCCATCGTCTCGCGAGGGTACTTGGGTATACACCATTCATTCACGAGTTGGATGGGTTTCTGCGCACTGTGCACGAAGATCTTTGCTAGGAGTTCGAAGGGAAGCTGATTTATGACAGGAATGGGCTGCGATGAAGGGAGGGTAGTCTGGCTTGCCATGGTAGGAACTGAAGAACGTGTGGGCTTATCAGCTGATATCTAGCGTAGCCGGGGTATCACTAAAAACTCACAAGTGCTAGAGGACGAGAGTTAGGACAGGCCAGTCTATAATCCCGGCTGTGACAGACAGTAGGGAGACGCTATCTGCAGGAAGCAGAGAATCGACTTCGCAGCATAATCCGGCGACGACTGGCACAGCTTCGATAAGCGCCCATTGGCGCTTAGATTATTACCCGTATCTTCAATATTTTCCCCGGCTTATGTTTGCTCCTGTTTGGCAACGGTGACTGGGTTAGGGTTAGGATGGGTCGTTGTCCTTTGTCTTCATGTTATGTAGCAGCCGAAATTTCATACGTGTTCTAAATGCTCATGTCCTCGCCCATCAGCGCTGAGCGTTCAGATGTGCCGTAGCGGAGCACGGCATGTCTTGTGATGAAAAGATCTTTATTTAAGTCCGGGCCTCCTTGATAGCTCGGCGTCGGGTCCAATTCTCCGCACTCGACGCGATCGTTCAGCAAGCGGAACCTTTTACCCGACCGTTCACCGCGGGCTCATGCTGCTCTCAGCTCTCTTCACAGTCCTCGCCGCACCGTTCGCTCGAGCGCGTCAAGACGCGTCTTCTTTACCTACCCTTCACCTCGCAGACCCACCACATCAATCGTACTTGAATGCGGGCCTCTCTCAGCAGGCTAGCGCGCTGCAGAACCTGACGCTGGGCGCGCTCTCGAGCGTGGCGCATACTGTGCTCGCGCATCCTGCGTTTCCGGAGTATAGTGTAAGGATCAAGAAGTCTGATGGGTTTTGTGATGCGGGTGTTCGGTGCGTTTCCTTTCCTTCCCTTTCTACTTCCCTTTCTATTTCTATTCGTCCCGTCCTCGCCCCCGCCCTCATCCTCGTCCTCGGATTTGGAGCCGTGCGTGGACTTGATGCTGACTTCGCGTTAATGCAGCGCGTACACAGGGTACATCGATATCCGGCAAGCGCGGCACCTCTTCTTCTACTTCTTCGAGAGCCGGGGCGATCCAGAGACGGACGACGTCGTGATGTGGACGAACGGCGGTGCGTGTCCCCTACCGCTCCGTTCGCTTTCCGCTCACACGTGCATATCTGGGACGCTGCATGAACGTGCGCGCGTGCAGGCCCAGGCTGCTCCTCCGCGCTCGGACTGTTCATGGAGCTCGGTCCGTGCAGAGTGTACGACGCGGAGAAAGGGCCGATGCGTAATCCTTACGCGTGGACCGAGAGCGCGAACGTGTTTTTCGTCGATCAGCCGGTGGGCATTGGGTTTTCGTATGCGGAGTATGGGGAGAGGGTGGTGCGTGCCTTCTCCCGTCTCACTCCCGCAACGGACGTCGTCCCTGGTCTCTCTAGTTTTCCGGGAGCTGACGCGATGGTGGTGGAGTAGAGCAGCACGGAGGAAGCGGCAAGAGACGTCGCTGCGTTCGTGGCTATATTTTTCGAGACGTTCAAGCAGTTTAGAGGGAGGGCGTTTCATATGGCTGGGGAATCTTATTCCGTGCGTGGTCTCTTTCCTCCTCGTCTCTCGCCCCCAAAAGCTTCAAGACTGATAATCGTGCACCACGACAGGGCAGGTACATCCCCCTCTTTGCGGCGGAGGTGTACGACCAGAATAAACGGCTCGTGGAGACGGGGATGGAGCGTATCAATCTGCAGTCGATCATCATCGGCAACGGGTACACGGATTGGGTGTCCATGAGCTCCGCGTATGTGGACATGGTGTGCACGAACTCGAGTGTGCCGCCTGTTGCGAGTATTAGGTACGTCTATCTCGAAGCATGACAGCCTTGAGCTAAGATATGGCTGTTTTTAGCTCCTGTGTCGCTGCCAAAAAAGCTGTACGTGAATGGACCGGATGCATGCTCTTTGTGCTAACGTTGGGCAAGGTTCCGAGATGCTTGAAGTGGGCACAAGAAGCTTGCATAGATACATTCGACGCCATAAACTGCGCTGCCGCCCAGTCATTCTGCAACACTCGACTATGGGCCCCGTTCTGGGAGACAGGCACTTCCCCACCTTCACTTCCATCCTCCCTTAAGTAACGAGAGCCACAGGCCTCAATCTCTACGACATAACGAAACCCTGCGACGGCAGCATCGAAGAAACAATGTGTTACCCCATCACCACCCAAATCAGCGCATACCTCGACCGCCCCGCCACGCGCGCCCTCCTCGGCGTCGACCCGTTCTTCGGCTCGAAGAACTTCACGCGATGCTCCGACCCTGTCGGTGACGCGTTCGTCGCGAGCGGGGACATGCTCCAGGCGGGTGCGACGACCGAGTACGTCGCGCAGCTGCTGGAGCGCGGCGTGCGCGTGCTGGAGTTTGCGGGGACGCTGGACTGGATGTGTAATTGGCTGGGCAACGAACGGTGGACAAGGGGGATGGGGTGGTCCGGCAAGGAGGCGTTTGGGAGGGCGGAGATGAGGGTGTGGGGTGTAGATGGGGAGACGGCGGGGGAGGTGAGGAGTGCGAGGGGGTTGACGTTTGCGACGGTGTATGGGGCGGGGCATATGGTACGTCTTTTGAGACTGATATTAGGGGTTTGGTTTTTGATGGATGTGATGCAGGTGCCGTATGATAAGCCGAAGGAGGCGCTTGCTCTGTTTCAGAGGTGGTTAGCGAATGAGGAGCTGTGAAAGTGGCTTCATACCAGATGTTCAGCTTCATTTGTTACCTCTTCCATCGCTCACGCGCTGAATGGCTGGTATGCCAGCACTGTAAGTGAATTTCACCGAAAGTAGGCACGCGTCAAGTTGAGAGCAACATGGATCTCATACGCAACGTAGCATAAACATGACTGTTATAAAGCAGAGCAACATCACCAGAGGCCATTCTTTACGAGTTTCCTTCTGGTGTCAATAGGAGTTAGTGTGCCGATGAGACCTTGACAAGGCGATGGGGATGTGAGAACGGTGGCGCCGGGCTGTAGGTGACGTCGAGGACAAAATCGGACAAGACGCGTCGGTAATACCCGAGACGCGCCTTGATTAAAGTTCTCTGTCTCCGCCCCGACGACCCTGCAAGCGAGGACCCGTCACCGTGTTGAGCGCGCCAGACGATGCCTCCAGCGCCGTACCACTCCTTCATCTTGCCCTACCGCATACGCGTCGACGAATTCACATCAACAGAGAACCTGCCTGCCCCTTACACCCACCCCGCCCTTCACCTCCTGTCTCACGCACACGCGGACCACCTCGTCGGGCTCTCTGCTCCGTCCTTCGCACACAAGGTCATATGCTCCGTTGACACCAAAGCCATCCTCCTCCGTTACGAAACCTATGGCACCCGCTCGCTCTATGACGAGGGCACCACCGCACAGCGCTCGCGCACATTCAAGCACCTGCGCGTCCCACCCCGCGTCGCGCTCGACGGGACCACCGACTACTCCCACGCACGCGACCTGCTGCACGCGCTCCCGCTCAACACGCCCACCACCTTCGAAGCCGGCGGCGGCGAGGAGGTCCAGATCACGCTTCTCGACGCGAACCACTGCCCGGGCGCTGTCATGTTCCTCATCGACGGCCCGCGCGGCGCGGTGCTGCACACGAGCGACCTCCGCGCCGAGCCGTGGTTCGTTAACAGCTTGACGAGGAATCCAATGCTGCAGCCTTTTATCGCCGATGCGCCGGGTCCTGATGTGCAGATTGGTGCGTGCAGGGCGCGGAAGGAGGCGCTCGCGGAGCGGGCGGGGACGAGCGCCAGCGAGGCGTTAGGTATTAGAAGGACGTTGAGCGCGATACATCTGGACACGGCGTGCGTGTTTTCTGACATTGTTGTCCCGACGAAGGTCAGTGATACTTTCGGGTTATTTGATAAAACTCTGTTGACGGCGTAGGGATGTGTGATAGGAGAGAGCTGTGGCCGACCTTGTCTCGCTTATAACTCTGTTTCCGGCAGAGACACATTTCTTCATCAACTCATGGACCTTAGGCTACGAGGATATCCTCAAGGGAATTTCGAGGGCTTTCAGATGTCAGGTGAGAATTTTGTTTCTATCACACTTTTTTTCCGCATATATGCGCCTCTTATTCTGACCTCCTGTCGTTCTCCTATGTCGCGATACTGGCTTTCATTCGTGCATATGCAAATACTTACGATTGTTGACCTCGACAGATCCATGTCGACCGTTACAAATACGAGCTTTACGCGCACCTCTCCGCCGACCCCTTTCTCGCGCGCATTTTAACTCGCGACGAGAAGTCAACCTGCTTCCACGCATGTGAACGCTTTGCCCGGTGCTCCGAGGTAGACTGCGACTTTGATGTGTCCTCTGCCGACGAAATCGGCAAAAGCAACCAAACCGGAGAGAGGACCAGCGAAACGAAAGAGAAGACGAAGAAATGGGACCAGTGGATCGACAAGGAAACCGACCGCAGTGCAGAGTGGCGCGACGTGAGCCGCACAGGCAAGCGCGTCGTGTACATCAACCCTGTGACGATGAGCGCCGCGCGGTGGGACGCGTACCTGGTCGACGTGAAGAGAAAGATCGGACTCGGAGAGCGGGTCAAGTGTCTGGTACGTTTTTACTGTCTTTACCTTCACCTTTCGAGCATATTCTAACCAGCCCCCAAAAACTTAGTTCGTCCCCCTATCCCGACACTCGCCCTTGCCAGAGCTCTCGTCCTTCGTCTCGCTCTTCCGACCCCGCCGGCTCGTGCCCAATACGCTTTTCCCCACGCTGAACGGGCTCGACGCGCGAGCGATCCAGAAAATGTTCGGGCCTGTGCTCGCCACGGACGCATACAAGGACATCACGCGCGACCCGGCCTTTTCCCATCCCTCCGTGACCGCTCTCCTGGAAGAGGAAAAGGCGACGAAGGGAGTGTACAGAGAGGGGCATCTCGATGTCAACCCGGACGACCCGAGCCTGCGCGATACGGCGGTGCAGAATGTTGTAGGTGTCGACGAAGCGGCTGTGGAGACGTGGGCCGAAGCGGGAGGGACAAGGGGCAAGCTCGAGGTGTTGATTGATTGGGTGGACGCGAGCGAGCGGGAGGTGATTCGGCGGGCGTTGGGGAAGGGGTGGCGGGTTAAGGAGAAGGAACGGGAACGGGAGAAGCAGGAGAGGGAGAGACGCGAGCGCGAGGGGCCTGTTACGCCTGGCCGACGAAAACCGCGGAGAGTGCGGGTACAGAGGAAAGAGACGCAGGGGAGCGACGATACGGACGGCCATGGGTCGTCGGACGAGGATGAGCACGAGCGGATAGCGAGGAAACTGTTCTTGCCGAGCGACGATCCGAATTTTCCACAGTCGATGTCGGTCAGGTCGAGCTCTGCGCCACCGTCGCCGAACGCCTCGCCAAGACGGGCGGGGATAACGCCGTCGTCGCCCCTCAAGCATCTATCGTCACCGCTCAAGCTACCTTTACCACCACTGAAGCCACCGGCGTCGCCGTCTCCGGTGAAAAAGCCGACAGCACCAAGGACGGTCGATGAGGATATCACACCTATGGCGACACCGAAGCCTGGGAGGGCTACTGCGACAGGGATGAGCAGAGAAGGCATCGCGATGATGACGCCTGTTTCGTCTCCACTCAGGCAGGCACGTGTCAAGGGGAAGGTTTACGACCCAAAGAGCCTCGCCCAGCCGTCTCCTGCAATGTTGCTCTCCCCTTTTCTACATCGCGCCCCTGCGTCGAAGACTGGTCCAGGATCTGATTCAGGTCCGAGGGACACCGACATCTCTACGCAATCTCTCGTGCGACTTCCCCATCCTACCGCGTTGATCCGTGCAGGTGCTCTCCTCGATGTGCAGAATGTAACCACAGACTCTCGGTTAGACAGCTCTACAAATCCTAGCTCGCAGGGTTCTGAACCTCGGAAAGACCCTCGGGATGAAAACGCAGGTTTGGGTACACCTGAAGAATCTGTTGCCTTGATGACACCGAAGTCGAGACCTAGGGGAAGCTGTGCATCGGATGCTGTGCTTGCTAATGTACACCCGGTATCTGGTGTACATAACGCGAACGATGCTTCGGCTGCCACACTTCGAGCCGCATCTGGGAAGCAACGTTCCCCCAGCCCCTATACGAATCACCAAAGAACGATGCAGCCCACCAAGCTAACCGACGCCTCTATCTCGACCACCACAACTCCGGAACTGACACACCGAAAGCACACCCCACTCCCTGCTGCTCCTAGTCCCTCTAGGATCCCAGCGACAGTCACTAGAAAGCGTAAACGTGACGATACTCTCTTCTCGCCCGAGCCCGGAACGTCAGAGAGGCCCAGAAAGCTGCAAGCAGTCCCTGTACCTGAAACTTCAAGCAATTGTACAGCGATGCGAGCACATATATCGACGGTGACCTCGGAACATAAACAAGCTCGGCTCGATACAGACAAGCATATTACCCAAAGCGGACCTAGCGTCCATGTTCAAGCCCCTCTTCAAGCTTCGGTTTCAGCTTCCTCCAAGGTCTCCGAGTCCCCGACAAACCCGATGGAAGCAAAACCAAACCCGAATGTAGAGCATCGCCCAGAAGTAGACTGCAGCAAAAGCGTCGCCGGGCAGTCGACTTCCAAGTCCGTCTCGATGGACCGCCACGCGATCGCGCAGCGACTGCGACAGGCAAGGCCCGATCTCGCGCGCAAGGCAGACGAAGAGCGCACGGCGAAGCGAAAGAGGGCGATCGAGCGTGAGCTCGCGCGGCGATATGAGCGCAGGGCTGCAGAGGCAGCAGCAGCAGCAATGTCTGGACGAGATGGCTCTGTTCAGGCTGTGCAGAGCTCAGTAGCTTCCGCGCGAGAGTCTCCAGACCCGGAGGCAGGGTATGAAGACGTAAGATCTACCACAACGACGACGCAAGGTTCGGTAGACTGGGAACGAAGCAAGAGGCTCGAGGGGCATATTAGGGAGGCGGTGCGCAAAGGTGCAAGGCCAGGGGATGTCATCCCCAAGCTGGTGTGTTTGCGTGGGGCTCGGAGATGAAAGGGTCAGGGTTTGCTGGCTCGGAGTGTGACATAGGGTTCGAGTAAGTTATCAATAAGTTATCGCTGTTCGTGGTGTAAGTATTCGTCGTAAGAGACTGGGTGGATGTCAAGCGTTTGTTACGTACCGCACGCAGTTGCTTGGAACGGACCCAAGTTGTGATCCGATGTCCTTGCCTGCAGATTTTCGTGATGGCACAAAGCCATCCACTGGCCGGACGCCGCATGGCTCTGCATCTCCACCTATCCTTGCAAGCCCCAGGGTACGCCGTGAGCTACGTATGTGCCAGACGTGTGAGAAACGCATGTGCATGCGCCCTTGCATGTCTACACGTGACCCTTTCGATGACAGTATTAATTACCCCTGTGCCCCATGTCTGGGGCTTACCATTCTCTTCCTCCTCGCTATGACGCCCAACTACTATCTCGGCAGCCTCTCACAGAAGCTTACCCCACTACGACCATTGACTGACATGGTCCTTAAGCTCGTCCTACTCTTCGTCGTATTGACAGTCTTACGTGCCCCTATCTCTCTGAATCGGAAGCTGTCATTCCGAATCGCACACGCTGCACAAGACTACATTTGTGGGTGAAAGCAGCGTACACCAAATGATCCATCCTAATGTTTTCCCTCGCAGCTCAATCCAACATGACCGAAGTTGGACCTGACCCGGAAAGCTTCGAAGGAAGGGACTTCGGGCTTATCGGCGATTACGGCGTCTATCTGGCAAATATCGCTTTGACAGGCCTCATCCTCGTGCTTGCATTCTTCGACCTGGAACTAATCGCGAGGCAGGTTTACGGCGTAGTGTTCATCTCCGTCGACATAGCATCGTATGCGTGCTGCGTGTTCACGATGTTCTCCGTTGCGTCGTTTGCGATGTGCTTACTCAGCTTCGAGTCGTGTGTACGCTGGTGGAATGAACCCTTGAGCGTCTATCATTTTCGTATAGGTCGCCATATGATACGGTCACTACCGGTACATTGTACAGAGAACATATTGGTAATTCCTATGTAGAACTCTTTACTCAGTGATAATCTGATTACTATTATTATACAAGAGCCTCCTGGCATCAGCACGTTAGCTACAGTCTAGTAATGAATCGTTTTTATGGACTATTTTTATATGTATGTTATTCGAAAAACCCCAGGCATATGTAACTCTTATGTAACCTCTTCGTTAGTTGTTTTAACCAGGAAGAATGTACTAGCAAAGGGCTGGGCATCACGAACGCCGTGGAAGCATTTGCTACATGGAGGCGGGATTCCTCGGCGAGGGAGATGAAATCGAAGCTGTCAGCAAACCCCGTATCATTCTTGGTCGTTTTAACCACGTTCCTATAACCTCGACTTCCCATATGCCCCTTGAGGGTAACCGGATGGTAGTAAATCTCCTTGAAAAGACTCGTGGTTACTCTCTTTGTTTCGAGATGAAAGAGCTAATCTCAAATGACCACGGGGGCTTCTTGAGCACAATAAAGAAAGCCGTAATGAACACAGGGCTGAGTGAGAAAGCTATGGTCTACACATGGACACGAAACACATGACCCCTTATTTTAGTATCATTTTTGTAGTTTATAGGTCGGTGACATGGCCAGTCTCCGTTGACTTCTATTTTATCAAGCTGGGAGTCGTAGGCTAATGTCAAGAGTATAGAAGCGTTTCACAATGGTTGGGATTCACGTTCAAAAGGGTTGCAACGCGCTAATAGCTCCACTCGCATATTTTAGTAGTCTTCTATGCTAGTAGCTTACATATATCTTACTGCTGAGTCCGTGGGGCGCATAAATCATGTTCGCGTAAGCAGCCGATGCCGAGACGAGGTAAGAAAGCACGAGGGAAACGGAAACTCGCAGAATCTGCGGATAGAACAGCAGATAATATCAGATGCCCCGGGTCAATGGGGAATTAGAATTAATAGATTATGTAAAGAATCATAAGCCAAAGCAAGGAAAGGAGCTACAGAGACGTTAGGGGCTCGGATGATGCACTAAAGGGTTCCACGCAAGGAGTCGCTCCTGACCTTCCTTGCCTTCCCCCACGTAGTAAAGCATGACTACCAGTACTGATAACCCGCAGTATGCCCTTCGCTTTTGTTGCCATTCATCGCCGTACTAGTCGCTGACGTCTTTTAGAACCTGTCCGCGGCCCCAGGATCATCAGCATGCGGCTTATAGCGCGAGGCTCGCGGGTCAGACTCGCCAACTAGCTGGCGAGTCTGACTCGGGAGCAACGGAGGCTTCTCCGCTTCTTGGTATAGGACGATATAACGCGAAAATCTCCCGGGCTGTATACTGGATGACCGCAATCATCCTTGGCATCCTCATCTTCTCTCTCATCGCGATGCCCTTTATTGCCGTCAGCGCCGCGAGGCGCAAATACTACATAGATAGTGGCGAGATGGATCGCATCCGTGCGGGATGGGAAAAGGAGGTGGTCGAACGCGAGCACGAGCGTCTTGGTATGAGTCTCTTCTGGGATAACCCCTATACCGAGGGCTGCGTTCGCTACAAGAAGAGGCAGTATCGTGCGAGGCTCGTCAACGTGAAGGCTTGTTATGATTACCCCATAGAGGCATGCATGAGAACTCCGCTTTCAATCAACGGCGAGGAGAAAACCCCGCTAAGGTGCGAGGATAAGGTGAGCAGATCCATTGTGTGTATCTCGCCATTGGCTTTGAATGAGCGCTTCAGGGTATCGACGACCTGTATGGTATTTGGGAGGAAGATGGGGAGGGGTATTGCACGACTTCCTTCGAGCAGTTTCAGCCTATGGTGAATTTGCCTTTTTGCAGAGCGTTTTGTAAGAAACTAAAAGTGCTCGCCTACCGGAATAGGACTGCACGGCATGGGGTTCAGGACTTAAGGTGAGATAGAGTCAATTCGGATTAGAGTGTTACGAAACGCCGTATATGCCCCAGGATACTGACATGTATCAATATAATTATCAGCGCTATCGAATGACCATGGTGGGTCTCAATCCCGGGGACAACTGGAAGGACATGTGCTCCTCGACTCCTGTACGATTTGTTAACCAGGACTTTGACGGCCCTACTTACTGCGACCAGCAGGTGTGTGGATTTATGCGGGATTCAAGTACTGAGTGACTTAAATTTCTTTAGGATGGGAATAATTACGGGTATTGGGCGGTACAAGACGAGTACTGCGTAGCATACTAGATCTATCTAGTTCCAGCACCGGCTTTCCGAGTTCATTCAAATCTTCTAATCCAGCTTTCCTCACCCCCTACATCTTGTTCTCGATTCCATGTCAAAAAGTAGTGACGTATTGAAATGCTGAGTTGGCGCCTGTAAGAAGACGAGTGGTATTAATGTCTCCGTTGTCTCTCATTAAGCGGTTGCGCGAACTCCATCGGATATGAGAATGCTATTTCAAGTAACTAAAAGGAATAAAAGTACGAGTCACGTCATTTATCTTAAATCCATACTGAGGCCCGACCGTACCTCAAAGCAGCGAAACCGCTTCCATCTGGTTCGCTCGAATGGTTAATCACCGGGAAGTCTGTAATACAACTATATTACCGAGCTGAAACCGAGCTGAATTCATCGACTTTTTGATATTATCTTTTCAGGCGACCCTGATAACTTGGCGATTCACTTTGCCAGCCTTGGCTGCGACACTTTAATGACCATTTGATTGGCTGATTGAACTAGAGACCAAGCGCAGCCTTATAAGGGAACCATATACTTACCTCTATTAGTATCACACATAGTAAACATCCTCTTGGACATCCTTCCTAATTATATATCAAGACCGATTCTCCAGCGTCGGTATCAACGGTAAGAGTACCAGTTCTAGCCTGAAAAGAGTACATGAGCAATGAGCTTGCATATTTTTGTATAAATGCATGCATTATTACTACTGAGCATATGGATCAGCACCACAAATTCCCATTGTTTATAGCATGGGAAATCGATGAGGGCATATAAAAGAGTCCTGTTGTCATTCATTTTGAAGGAGGATACGGCGTTACGCGTTACGCCACTCCAACACCGCTTGTATATTTAAGGTTAGACGCCCAAGGGCATGGGGTTTCCCACAAGTTCTCGTTTGTGACCTCTTCTTCCATCTCCAGCTTCCGTGCAGAGCGAAGAATGACAAGCCCTTTCACCAGCCATGACAACGGGCGGTAGGATTTCTCATTCAAAATGGCTGTCGCGGTGCTTACCAGGCGCATACAGTACCGCCCCACCCCCGTACTCTCAGCATGCGATGTCCAGTAACAGGCACTGGCACTCGGGAACAAGGGAGGCATCACCACTCGTCCATTCAGAAAGTCTTGATAAAAGACGTCCGTCAGCAATAAGCTGTGTGGTCACGATCATTACGTTCATCATCACTATCTCCCTTTTCGCGTCGTTTATCACGGGCAGCGCAACACGGCATGATTCCTGTGTAGATGAGCACAAAGATGAGCACAAGGACGAGAGGCTCAAGATGAACTTGTTTTGGGATGGATTCTCTACCGAGGGCTGCGTGCGTTACCAGAGGAGGCAGTATCGTGCAAGGCTTATGAACATGCGGGCGGGGTACGAGTACCCCATAGAGGCCTGTATGAAGATGCCAATTCCTATCGACGGGGTGGAAAGGTTTCCTCTTAGATGCGTGGACAAGGTAAGCTGGATCGACTGTCTTTGCTTTTGGACACTCCTGAGAATGCGTTTTAGGGTATTGGTGGATTGTACGGTATATGGGAAGTAGACGGTGAAGGATACTGCGCGACTTTCTTTGAGGAGTTTCAGCCCATGGTGAGTAAATCCGACAGCACGAAGTAATGTAACTCTCATAGTGTTCTTCGTCCGCGACAGGAATGTACTGCGTGGGGTTCGGGACTGAAGGTGAGTTGCCTTGGTGCTGCACAAAGTTGTTTATAACACGATCTTCCTAACATAAAATCTCACAATCTATAGCGCTATAGAATGTACATGGCGAGGCTCAATCGTGGAGACGATTGGCGGGATATGTGCTCCTCAACACCTGCGCGGTTGCTCAATGTAACTTTTGACGGTCCGACCTACTGTGACCAGCAGGTACGTGCAATTGCACTACTATCAAAGAATGACAATGACCTGAATTCAGAACGGGAGGACCTACGGATATTGGGAGATTCCTGATAGCGACTGTGAGAAGTACTGAGGGATCCAAATGCACATCTGAATCCCTTCGGTTGATTCACAAATTAATGCTTCTGTCCAGTCCCTCATTGTTTAGTAATTTTAGTCGTATGAACGTATGGACGTCTGAAGAGTTGATGCATCTAAATTCACTTTCTGGTCTCATTTAAAGCAGATAATTCTTTTGAGCGCAAGAGCGCTGAGCGAGGTGGATCATCAGACGATGTACATCAGGAAAATGACACGCCGCTTTTTACGCACTTGTAAGGACTTATTGGCGCACAAGTGATCCGCAAGCATTGAAAAAGGAAGCATTGAAAAGTACCAACTTAAGCAGGTCTCGCCGCTTTTTGCAGCGCTTTTTGACACTTGCACGCGCTTACATCGTACTCATGAAACTGAGCTAGCCAGAAAACATACCAACACGTGTGTATTAAGTGTCCATAAGCACTAACCGGAATAGAACAATGCAAAAAAAGCGGATCTAAAAGCGCAAAAGCGCCGGTGAAGCGCCCAAAAACCGGTGCAGAAAATAATGGGAAAGCAGACAGACAGAGCGGGGAAGCGATAGAACTGAGTGGGGAGTATGCTATGTGAATTAGTAGAAATTGGAAAATGAGAAAACAGCGACTATTGCGGGAAAGACGAGAACAAAAGCCAACGGCCACGACACGCAAAGCGAGAGACAAGTATAATTGGGAGCGGAATTCAGCGCGGCTGCGGCTGCGACCCAGGATGCGATGTTTCTACATAGAATAGATTACGATTAGCACAAATACGAATGGAGAGGAAGGGAATTACAGTTCATGACCAGACAAGCCCGCGGATCGTCATTGTCAGACGTGTTGCCGTCCTCGTCGTCCTCGTCATCTTCATCGTCATCGTCATCCTCCTCCTCCTTCGACTTGGGGGCGTACGGGATTGATGCGTTGAAAGCATCCGAAAGAATGGTGACCGGGCGAGTGTTCCTGACCGAGATGCCGAACATGTCCGTAGACACCTTGCAATTGGCCTCCGAAAAGTTTGAAAGGGTCGTCGACTTCTTTCCCGTCCTCGAGTTGACCTGCTTGCGGCTGCCGGATGACGCGAGAAGGTTCTTGGCCTTGTTGACGAGGCTGCCCGATCTGCCGCTTTCGTGATGCTTTGCGAGGGTGATAAGGATGTCACTGATATCACCAAGCTTGTCCCTGGCAGCAAGCTGGCACGCGCGTTCGGCCTGTAACAGCAAGGATGTTTAGCTTCGGAATAGATTAGTAGAACAAGGCAAAAATTACCGCAGAACAGCATAAAGTCATCGCGCCTTTAGGAGCATATGGAGTGGAAAGCCTCAACTCCGGGACTTCGATAGCAGTCCTGATAGCACAGTAATGAGTCGCAAGGGTGATGAGAAAGAGCTTGCCGTGATAGGTGTGAGTGGGCTTCCCATTGATGACATCCTCGTACATGAACGCGTTCCCAGCGAGCAGGCCATTTGCGTAGGTGACGCGCTGCTGCGCTGAATCATGGTTGCCATACATACCCTGTTCGACGAAGGAGGCAACGAGAGCAGCAACAGCAGTCGACCCGAAGCTACTGCGCCATTCGTTCGCCCGCTGCTTGCACTGAAGAGACACTATAGTTAGATTATAATACGGACACTCAGGCTGAGCGCTTACGATAGCAAACGCAGCTGAGCTGAATGAGTCCTGCTCAGCCGGCAGTTCCTCACCATAGACAGCACGCCAAATGTGCCGGATGGCATCGAGGACCTTCGCATTCGTTGGGCCCCAAACACTCTTCTGGGTGCCCAACCACTTGAGGAAAGTGGAAACGAAGAGCCTTGCCCACTTGTTGTCGCTGTTGCAGTACGAAGGGAGAAGGTCCTTTTGGCGCGGTGCCTTGTTCTTGCGCTTTTTCTTCTCCTTCTGTTCTTGCGTATTGGCCGAGGGCTCAACCTCCTCGATCTTCACGCGCTTGGCTGGGCGAGATTCCAGCTGCAACTCTTTCTTCACGGGTTTGGGCGAATGGATCTCAACATCTGTCTGTGGAACTGTTAGTGACGGCTCAGGTATAAGAATTAAGGACGTTCCTTAGCAGTCGTTCGGCGGGCTTCAACAATGTCGGGCTCCGGTTGCTATGCATGTAATGAGGGCTAGCAGCATGGGAGAAAGGGGTGACTTACGGCAATGTCCTCCTCGTCAAATGTCAGTGGTTCCCATGGCCGCTGTTCCAGAGGCAAAGAGTACGAATCCCACAAATGATCATACTCGTCAACGATGACCTCGTCTTCTTTGTCAATGACCATGATCTCCGAGGTGCTACTCACACTACTCGCACTGTCCTCGGAATCACTATCATCCAATCGGCGCTTGACGGAGGTCCTCTTGGCGGGAACTGCCAGTGGAGACAACGGACGAGGACTTGCGGGGGGAGAACTGACGACCACAATCTACAGGAACATCAAAAGCTTTGACTAGGATATAGAGAAGGCAACAATGAACATACCTCGTCCACACAGGCTGCACCAGCAGGGCGCTCATCAAAACTCTCCCGCTCCCGGCGCAGATCATCCTCGTTATCATCCTCAAGCCCAGCCTCGCCTGGCTCATCGACAGGAGCAGGCTCGACGGGAGTGGGCTTGACAGGAGCGGACTTGACTGAAGCAGGCTCTTGACCATTCTTCACCCGGATTGTCGACCCAGCGAGAGTAGATGACTTGGCACTGGTAAGGGCACTCTGAATGCGGGAAGATGTAGCAGAAGTGGAGGTGGAGTTGGTAGGTCCATGGGGTTGTACTCCGCTCGACCACTTCTTGATGTTTAGCTTGAAGGAGACAGGTTCGCTGAGGAGATCGAGTACACGATTGCGATAATAAAGAGTGGATTCGGTTAGTTGAAGCAGCATAATCCAAGGCACGGTAATGGTAAACAGGAGGGTGGGAAAGACTGAACTCACAACGCTGGTGCTGAGTCATCATTCTTGCCTTTTGCGGAGTCTGCCATTGACACGCTCTCCAACCTTTGCTTGTTGACCTCATTGCGGATGACTGCCCGGTCCGCAACACTCTTCTTCACCGCTGCAACGGACTCGCCATCAACAACACTGCTGGTGAGGATGTCACCAACATGTCCAACCCAGTCTGCAACACAAGCCAAAGTAAGTCCATACGCCAATGCGGGCTTAGTCTGATAATCTAATCATACCGGCAGGAGCTTTCAACGCTCCCTTGCCTCGAGAGGGCCTCTTCGTAGTGGCATCTTGTCCGGCTGGGGTACAGAGGTGAGTGGACTAGCTACGACCATTGGTGATAAACAACTCACCATTGCTTGTGCTCTTAGTCTTTGTTGTCTTGCTGGTGGTGTCTTCGCCCTCGGTCGGCTTGCGGAGCGTCAGTCTCTTGACCTTGGTCGGTGCCTTGGTGGCATTCGAGGCCTTCAAGTTATACTCTTCTGCGACCTTGTTCTCAACCTCAGCGAGGCGACGGATGGTACGGTTCTTCTCAGCGAGTCTCTTCTCCTTCTCAGCAGCCTTCTGTTGCTTTGCCAGCGCGATCTCCTCGGAGGTCTTCCTGTCCAACGCCTTGTGAAGCTCGCCTGGGTGCTTCTTCGAGTTCGCAGCGCGGGTGGTCATTCGTTCAGTCATGGTGTTGACAGCAAAGGGATAGGTTTAGTGGTGGTGGATTCGGTGGTAGAATCAGTGGAAAGGAAACGGGACAAAAATTTCAAGGTGAGCAACAGGTAGCCAAGCCAAAATATGAGGCGACTGAGCCACATTCGGTTATGTCAGGGTCGGGTCGTTGCCAACATTCGGAACTTGGACCGGAAAAGGTACGTGTCACTCTAGAACATTCCAGGCGGTTGTCGCTGACATAGCTTTCCTTCTTTCTCTTTCCGTGGCCCAATCACTTGTATTGCAACAAAAAGTGGATTCGCCCAGCTACAGACCATCATGTCCCGAGAGCCAACACACCCACAGTTCCCGTCTGCTGAGACTGAGCTCGAAGCAGGCGGCCTCCATACATCTCAACGACGGGCTCACAGCCTTTACCGCCATCAATGCCCCATCTGTGTCCGACTGTTCAGGAACAAGTCCGGCCTTACGAAGCACATCAACAGTCAGCATGGCGGTCTCGTAGACAGCTCACCGGCATCAACTCCGCCCTCAAGCCCTCCACACGCTGACACTGAACTCGACGAAGACCTTGGCATTGAGGTTCCAGAAGCAGATGGTGGTGACGTGGGATATCCGCCAGCAAGAGTTGAGGAGTTAGATGGAGGGAAGAGGATCCGGGAGTATCATCCTACACTTACCGGTAAGCTTTCTACTATACCTCATTATCTTTGCTCAAAGCCAGCCTACAGGACAGAAGTGCGACCCGAACGGCAACTTTCTACCTGACAACGCTCTCCCGTATCCCCTACCAGCCCGCTCCCAGGACGATTGGTTCCCATTCCGCAGTCGAGTCGAATTTGAGACAGCGGATTTTCTCTATACCCGTGTCCAAGCACCAGCCGGACAAATTGACATGCTCATGGACCTTTGGGCAGCGACTCTCCGAAAGCACAACGACACACCTCCATTCGCTGACCACAATGATCTCTACAAGACCATTGACGCAATTCCTGTCGGTGATGTCCCATGGGAGTCATTCAGCATGACTTACAGAGGCCCAAGGCCAGCGCGCGACGTTCCTCCTTGGATGACAGCATCATACGAGGTTTGGTTCCGTGACCCTCATACGGTCGTCAAGAACATTCTTGCCAATCCTGACTTTGGAAAGGAGATGGATTATAGCCCGTACCGTGAGTTTGACAAGGATGGTGTTCGTCAGTGGGAGCACCTGTTTTCCGGTGACTGGGCGTGGCAGCAGGCGGTGAGCCCTTCAGTGTCTACATTACTCATAGTCTCTTATAACCTCTCTTAGGATGAGATTGCTAAAGACCCCTCTACGGATGGCTGCTGTTTTGTCCCCATCATACTCGGCAGTGATAAGACAACGGTCTCAGTGGCAACCGGCCACACCGAGTATTACCCTTTGTACCTGTCCATTGGCAACGTCCATAACAATGTTCGGCGCGCACACCGCAACGCTGTGGTACTCATTGGTTTCCTTTCAATCCCAAAGAGTAGGCCATCCGTTTTCGAGAACAGCCAGTCACTGATTAGTGTCGTAGCTAATCATAGGTACACCGGCGACCCCACGTTCCGACACTTCCGCCGACAGCTTTATCACTCGTCACTTTCTCGGATCCTTCAGTCTCTAAAGCCTGGAATGACCAGTTACGAAGTCGTCCGTTTTGGCGACGGTTACTATCGGCGTGTTATATATGGCTTAGGGCCGTATATAGCTGATTACCCTGAACAGGCATTACTAGCTTGTATCGTCCAGGGCTGGTGTCCAAAGTAAGTACCAGTCTTTTTCGTCTTGGCTTACAGCTGATTGCTCTGATAGATGTCTGGCTTTTCGTGATGACCTTGACGGTGGTGATAATCCGCCATTGCCACGTACACGCGAACATGATGAAGTCCTTACCGAGGAGTTGGATCTCGGCTCGTTATGGGATTTCTATGGTCTAATCGGGAATGTCGTCGTAAGTACTCAAATACTTCCAAAGCATATTGGTTACTGATGATTGTCTATCTAGCCATTTACGAACGACTTCCCGAGGGCAGATATCCACGAACTCATCACGCCCGACATCCTACATCAACTAATCAAAGGTACCTTCAAGGATCACCTCGTTGAATGGGTTGTCAACTACATCAGCCAAGAGCATCCGAAGGACAAGGCAAATGCAATACTTGATGACATCGACAGGAGGTGAGCATTTCTTTGTTCTCAACCATTCAATCAATACCAATTATCCCCAAGAATTGCTGCTGTCGCGCCCTTTGCTGGCTTACGTCGATTTCCAAACGGCCGCGGCTTTAAACAGTGGACCGGGGACGATTCAAAGGCGCTAATGAAGGTAATGTAATTCTATTCTTTTTTTGCTCAGTCGTCTCATTGTTCTGACACTACTTCAGGTCTACCTCCCAGCTATCGAGGGCCATGTCCCCCAGGACGTGGTGCGCGCATTTCACGCGTTCCTCGAGTTTTGCTATCTTGTCAGACGCGATGTACACACGGAGACAACACTGCGCCAGCTTGAAGACACGCTCGAGCGCTTTCACAAGTATCGTCAAATCTTCAAGACCCTTGGTGTCGTCACGTCCACATCCCTCCCTCGACAACATTCCCTCACCCACTACGTGTTCATGATCCGCCAGTTTGGGGCACCAAATGGGCTCTGTTCGTCGATAACCGAATCAAAGCATATCAAGGCTGTCAAAGAACCCTGGAGACGATCAAGTCGGTTCGAAGCACTCAAACAGATGCTATTGACGAACCAGCGGCTCGACAAGCTTGCAGCTTTTCGTGTCGAGGTGGCGGCGAGAGGAATGCTCCAGGACACGGTTCTCCCAATCGGAGCAGACGCCCTCAAGAAATGTAAGATTTACCTTATAATTATTTGCAACTCTTCTCACGCTCTCCTACAGACGGCGGGTTGTTTCATACAGCCCCCCCTGCTGGCGCGGCCCCCTTCGTCCGGGTCCGAGGTATGCTTGGAGGCAGTGTAGAGGATGAGAGGGTCCATACAACTGATAGGCAAATTGAGGCAAAGGTACGGTTGGCCCATACCAAAGGTACGTCTTTTATCAGTTCTTGACGAAGATTGTGTCCCTCATTGATGTCTTTCTTAGCACGTAAGCGCGCACACACTATTCCTGAGCTTGCTCAGGAACTCGAGCTCCCCGATTTTGATCTCATATACCAAATCCGTTGCTTCCTTTACAATGAAGCCTTGCCGTCGTCTCGGCGTGGTACAGAGGACCTCTCGCTCATCCCTCTTTCCCAGCTCCCTCGGTTCAACTCTACAACCCGCATATTCATGTATAACTCAGCCATTGCAACGTTTCGAGCCCCCAGCGACCTGTCTGGACTACATGGGATGCGCCACGAGCGAATTCGGTCAACACCCATGTGGAGAAGCGAGGCGCCACGTTGCGACTGCGCGTTTGTCTCAGCTAACAAGGAGGTTGCAGGGATGCTTGGCATGGAGGTCGTCCGTGTACTAGCCTTCTTCTCGTTTGATTACAATGGCAGCCAGCACTCATGTGCTCTAGTCCACTGGTTCTCTCGTATGCGGGATGAACGAGACCCAGACACCGGTATGTACTTGGTAAGCCCTGACTGGAATGATGATGATTCTCGGTCACTTGCTATTATCCCTGTTAGTTCGCTCGTTCGGGCCGCTCATCTTATACCTTACTATGGACCTCAGTTCGTGCCGGAGGCTCTGAAGCACTACCACTCATATGACAAGTTTTATGTATTCTATGTTAATCGCTACGCTGACCATCATGCATTCGAGATAGCCTAGATCACACGTACGCACTTTTAGTCATTCGGATACTAGACTCCGAGATTTCCCATATTACTAATTGAATGTTTCGGAATGAGTTGCTATAAGCGACAGTCATGAAAGTTTCCGCAGCCTTCCGGGCGTCTTCGCCATCCCTTTCACTGACCACTACCATTGTTTTACCATCGCCTCGCCCTCTTGGCCACCCAGCGTAAGGGCGGGGGGACAAAGCTGCTACAGGTCCAGCCATGCGCGTTGCATGGGCCCAACTGAGGGGCCTGTCGGTAGCAGCTGGACCGAGCACCCGATCACCCTGCCCTCTCTCTCGCCCGCCAGCTCCGTCAACACTGCGCCCGACACCAGCGCGTCCTGCAGCCCATTCAGCTCAAGGCCAGCTTCTGACGCAGAAGATACCACCGTTGCCCGTACGCCCACCGCGTCTTGCGTGTCCCCGCCTCCAGGTGCATTGCCGTGTAAGACTGGTATTTGCAACAAATGGAGAAGCACGGCATGGTGGCAAGGGAGTGAACCGTGGAGGATGGGCTGCGTATGTTGCATCCTATGGTGCGTTTCTTCTTTCCCTTTCGGAGCTTCTAGGCAAGCACTCATACACTTACACAGTTCATATCTAGACAGTGGGACCCTCATGGGCTCATTTTTCACGAGCAATGCTTCACATACACGCACGTTAGCTTGTTCAAATGTTTTTACCATTTTCACCTCGCCTATCTCCTCTTTCTTTTAGTCTTAAATACTTTGTTTTTATCGGTTTGTAATATGGACTTGTCCTATCCAGTCACCTTTACTTGATTTTCTTGTCTGAACGCTTTTTTGCGCTTATTAACCCTTATTTATGCCTTGTGAAAATCAACAGTGCATGACGACTCCGTGTGCTTTTTTTGCAATCAGCTTCGAAAACTAAGTCTCAGATGAGTTTCATTAAGTGTTCGAAAAGCGACAAAAAGTAAATTAGGCCCTAAACAAGCGGCGTGTTAATTTCCTGATGTAAGGACCACTCAGGGGCTTGGCGTTGATTCAGGGCAGGTGTGCGCGCGCTTGCATGCCGAACGCGATGCTGGATCTTCTCGCCGTGGACCTCCCTGACTTTGACCGTATCTTCCGTATTCTCTTGCTTCTCCCCGCAACCCACTAGTCGCCAAGTCTACGCAAGCCAGCCGCAGCCAAAACTGTACTTTAGTAATGCCGACGCGCCGCGTGCCGCCCCAACAAGGGAAAGCCGCCCTGTAGTGCACAGCCAAATAGAGCGCCTGAACGTCCCTACATAATATGACGTGAGAAGGGTGCCTTGCCCTCCCCACTCCTCCCCGTTGTGCGTACACAGCACGTCGAGGCTAACCTGAAGTGTTTCATTGACCACCACCGTACAGTAGGGCAACCACATAGGAGGTCATCTTGAAAGCAGACGGTCGTGATCTCTCAAGTCCCTCCTATTACAACATGCAACATAATCAAGGGAATCGAGGGTAAGCATGGTCGCTCTCAACAACTTCATTAGCCATGACGTTCTCGACACCTCCTAGCGCACCCCCACCGCCCTACTCGGCGATGCCACCCACAGGCACAAGCCGCTCCCCCAGACCGAACACAAACCCACGCTACCAGCGACATCAGCACTCCCAGCGTCCTCAGGGCCCACCGCAGGGTCATCGTTCAGTCGACGTTCGACCACACGTCTCAATTCATAACAACATACGCATCCGGGAGTCCGAGCCACTCCTGCCACACCGGTCTGCCCAGCACGAACGGCACCTCCGTGGGAACGCGCAGTCCACGATCCGGTGTTGGCTGTGGCTGCTCGTCCTCGTCCTCGTGGCAAGCGTCGTTGCGGGGCCTGTTATCACCGCGAAGGCCTCAAGAAGCGAAAACTGTCTGCTTGGACGCGAGATGGAGCGCATCCGAGAGCAGTGGGCGATCGAGAAGCGGCAACAC
The DNA here is from genome assembly GCF_000271625.1 of Coniophora puteana RWD-64-598 SS2. Classification (NCBI taxonomy): domain Eukaryota; kingdom Fungi; phylum Basidiomycota; class Agaricomycetes; order Boletales; family Coniophoraceae; genus Coniophora; species Coniophora puteana. The sequence continues at coordinate 34,542 of NW_006913071.1, read as the reverse complement.
CAGGATATGGTTGAGCGAAGTCGCGCCGAGTGGGACAGGGAGAGGCTGGAACATGATGCGGAGGCGGCGGAGCGCGAGGAGGTGAAGAGACGATGGCAATGGGAAGATGCGGCGCATGCTGCCAAGCTGGAGCGGTGGAGACGGGAGGAGGAGGAGCGGCAGAGGATCGAGTTTTTCTGGAAGGACTTTGCGCCTTCGCGTTGTGTGCGCCATGGGACACGGGAGTACACGGCGAAGCTGGCGAACGTCCCGCGCGACTTCGCTCATAGCATTGAGGTATGCAGAGACACTGAGATGAGTGTCAATGGAGAGATGAAACGGCCTACTCGGTGCCAGGACAGGGTCAGTTTTTTTGGTCTAGCTTTCAGGCCGTGATTTGACGTGCGCTTAGGGAGGAGAGAATGTAGAAGGAATATGGGAGGAGGCAGGAGAGGCGATATGTGGGACATACTTCAACTGGTTCAAAGACAAAGTGCGTTACACCATCTTCCCTTAACTTTTTCGGCACCCTGAGTTGGTTTGTCAGGGATGCACGGCAAATTCATCAGGACTTCGGGTACGTTTTCACGATACCCAGCTGTCGTTGATGCCAAGCTCTATACCTTAGCGATACGAGATGTTTCTGGAGAATCTAAAGCCCGAAGACGACTGGCAGGCAATGTGTTCCAGCACCCCGGCCAGTTTCCTGGGAAAGGAGTTCGCTCATCCTCATCATTGTGTTCGATGGGCTAGTTGAACAATATTGCGCTACTCTTTCATTGACTGATCACTCCTTTTTGCAGGGCACAGGAACTTACGGACTTTGGGATATCAAAGACGGATCGTGTTTGTAGGGTTCTTCGGGAATGGCAGGAGCGGTGTTCACGGTCATGCCAGCGCAGCCACCCGTTCCCTGCTTCTCCCGTCCCCGTCCCCATGTCTGGTTTTCTCTATATGGTCGCGACTAACGGAAAAAAGTTATCATTACTGTACGTTAACACTGCCTTGTGGCGTCCACTTGGTGTATTCGGCATACATCGCCATTCATACATCGGCTGAACTTGGACTACTATATTAGTTTTGATCGATGCATGAATGGCGAGGTTTTACGATGGCAGTGGCCTCGCTCGGTACATCAGAGTAAGAAACAGTAACCTGTAAGTCACTTCTGGAATGTCTAAACGTGTACAAGAAGTGTGTCAGTATCATGACGCGGTACAAGGCTGCTACGAGACGTTTGCTTCGTGGGGCGTGTTCTAGAAAGACGCAAACACAGGAATTCGAGCGCTTATTGGGCCTATAAAGGTATACACGACTGTGGGAACACTCCTTTCTTCCCCTCCGTGTTGCTCCCTCGCTCAAGGGTGCCTAGGTTTGCTCGTTAACATATTTCTCCAGTATCGTTCCCCTCCGCGACTTCCCCAACGCTCACTTACGACCGACGGGCTAACATGAACTGGACCTCAGGGCGAAATGGGTAAGTAGGCGACGTCAAGGCCGTTATCAACTAGAAGTGCTAACTAAATGCTGCAAACCAGCACGCCACCTCCGCATTACCAATCTACAGTGGACACCGCCGCCGACCACCACACAGAACCATGGCTCAACCACGAGAGAGAGCCTCTCTTACCTCCACGAGATGATCAGAACGATCAACGCTCTCGGGGTAAAAGGAGTTTCTCACTCAAAGGGCTCGCGCTATGCGCCATCGTCTCCGTCCTCATAGCCGGCAACATTGCGGGTCCCATCATCATCTTCAAGAGTGCGAAACTCGACACATGTCCGGAAGCAGAGGCAATGGATCGGCTCCGCGGCAAATGGACGCTCGAGGAGCGCTTGCATAACGTCACTGTGGAAGAGCGACAGCAACTCTACGAACTTTGGCGGGTAGAGGACGCCACGCATACAGCAAAGATCAACTTCTGGGCCGAAGAGGACCTCGAGCGGGAGGAAATCCGCAAGGAGTGGCATCTAGAGGTCATCGAGCACGAGCGTAAGGAGCACGAGCGTGAAGAGGTCCGGAAGGAGTGGCAGTGTGAGGCGGTTGAGCACGAGCGCTTTGAACGGGAGCGCCAGCAGCGAGAGGCGCGGGAGCACGAAGAGGCTCGGCAAAAGTGGGAACGGGAGGTCATCGAGCATGAATGTGAGGAACGCGAGAGGCGGAAGAGGGAGTGGGAGGAACGCCAGAAGATGGGGTTCTTCTGGATGGATATCGAGGCGACGCACTGTGTGCGCTATGGGACACGCAAGTATACTGCACGTCTTGCGAATGTGCCCGATGGGTTTGAGCCACGGGTGGAGGCGTGCGAGGAGACTGAGTTGAGTATCAATGGGAAGGTGAAGGGGCCGACGCGCTGTGAAGATAGGGTATGTCACATCATCCATCACAACAACGCTCATCTAATGTCCCCGAAGGTTGGTCTAGGTGTGTACGGTATCTGGGAGGTGGAAGGAGACGCTGCATGCAGCACGTGGTTCAACTGGTTTACGGACAATGTGAGTTCGTTGCTGCCTCCTTAAGGCGTCTATGAGCTCACTGAAACAATGATGGAAAGGGTTGCACGGCTCCGAGCTCGGGCTTGCGGGTAAGTGGTCGTGCTGCTGTATCGCTGAAGGAAATATAAAAACTCACTATTACATCAGAAATATTCAATGTATATGGAGGACCTTCGTCAAGGAGATGATTGGGAGGTCATGTGCAGTAGCACACCGGTCACTTTCAACGAAATGTACTTTGCTCATCCCGACACTTGCTACCAACGAGTACGAAAGATTCCTTTTGTCGTCATAATCCCCCTAACTAACTTTCGTGATCACAGAACGCAGGAACATATGGTGTCTGGAACGTCAGAGACACATCCTGTTGGTGAAAGACAGCCCGGAGTCCACCGTAATTGACGGTTCCATCTCCCTTGCTTGCTTTTTCCACTGTCGTCTTAATGTCTTGTCATGAAGCCTGAAGGTTGGTCAATTACTCTTGCGTACGTGTAGGATACGTTGTTGTATATCATTGTTATGTAGTGCATTTTTTATGATCCCGATGTCAATCTTAGCTGCGTACTTCATAGCAGCCGTGCATCTCGAGTTATGGGCCGCGTACCACGACTCGGAGATTGACGGTTAGCTCAACTGTATCGGCCGGACCAGCACTTTTCGCCGACCGCTTACTTGATGGAGTTTACCTCTACTACCCAACTCGAATGGACGTCAGAACTCGAACCCGTGATGATGCAAGTCTATAAAAAAGTGCCCGTACGCAGCAAGCTCAAACGCTTACCGAGTAAATAATGGACGGATGGTGGTGTTCACAAGGAAACTCCGCCGGATTCTACTCATGCAATCAGCGGTTCTACTTATTTCTATTGGTTTGTATTAGAAGACGGACGACCTCCAGAAAGGACGCGTGAGCTTTAATTCAGAGCAGGAAGAGTGTCCAAACTTTGTTAGCATTCATCATCGGTCTTGGGTGATGGTGAATGGAACACAGTACCACCTTCAAATATACACGCCATAGATTGCGTTGGAATCGCGCTGCTCTGGCTACATGAGTAAGAAGTAAGACGCAGAAGTGTGGGTGCGGGAAATTTTCGAAAGTGCCAGAAAGGCTGCAGGAAGAGAGCGTTTGACATACACATCCGGGTTTGAACATCATTCAGCGATAAGGCCAAGGCACCAATGGTGGGTTCTTGTCGCGGGTATCACTGTCACTAGGACCATTATTAACATTACCCACACCGCAGTAGACGACAGAACAAATACAACGACAAAGGTGTTATAATAGGGAGCAGATCGGGATTTAGGATAGATAAAGATAGGTCAGTACATATGGCAGGCGAACTTGAAGCGAAGTAGGCGATGCTGTGAAGACTCACTCGCGATACAAGGATAATATGCGCCACACAGGCAGAGTCGGCAGCGGCCATTATACCTTACGAGTGTGCCTTTCTTCTCGTGAACTTTCCCATCGAACTAATAAAAAGTATGAGTCTTTGATCGGATGTGCATGACCTTACAATGACCTTGATATTGCAACGAAATGGTGACCTAATCATTTACGACACAGACATGATCCGCGGGGCCTAAGAGTTGTCTTTCATCCTCATACGGAGCTCGATAAGCGAAACGATTACGCCCTTGTCCTTACGTACCGTTCGCCTCCCACTGAAGTCCATTGTCAACATGAGGATATTGATGTAGGTGCACGGTCTTATGGTTCCGTCCGCCCTCGTAGGGTTAGCATTCTCGTGTGCGACGTTTGTATACATATTCGCACTACTAATTACTGCATAAGTAAACCTTGAAGTGAACCCAGCAAATAAGTGGTCAAGAAAGGGAATGCGAGAGCCCTTCTAATGGAATGAATGACGCTAGCTCATGCGCATTGCGTCGATGCGACGCCCTCGACAAGCTCAACGCTGCGACGGCAAATCTCTTCTACATGCCACCGTTCGCCACGCGAATGCTTTAGGTCGAGGACGTCTCCAACCTCGTCGCACGCCCGCAGTACTATGTCAATATCCTCCTTTGTGTGTGCAGCGCTGACGCAGAATCGTGCACGACATTTTAGAAGTGGCGTGGCAGGGTAGGTCACGACGACAACGACAACGGGGGTTGAGCGAGTTCGCATCATCCGCACAAACGTAGACATCTTTCCAAAGTTGAAGATAAGCAGGGGCACAATCGGGGAAAAGGGGTGGCCGTAAGTGACGAAGCCTAGCTTTGACAGGCCAGCGTGAAGGTAGCGTGAGTTAAACGCGAGGCGAAGCAGGCGTGTACGGCCTTCCGAACCGTCATACAGGCTAGGAGGGAGTCGAAGCCAAGAGGGAAGGGCAACTGGAGAGATAGCGCCGGGATGAATGACAGAACTAGATGGAGCGGCCAATTCACTAGATGCAGAGTGGGACGAGTTGGGAGGAACCACCCCCATGATGCTTGCCATGCTTGCCATGATCTGGGATAGGACGGGCGGGGTCATTGACTCCGCATACGGGCCGCTCTGCCCACGGAGGCGAAGGGAGTCGATGAGGGACTTCGGGCCAGCAATGTAACCGCCAGCAGCGCCGAAGGATTTAGTGAATGTACCCATGAGGACGTCAATGTCGTGGGGGTTGATGTTGAAGTAATCACACACACCACGACCATGAGGACCGAGGGCGCCGATGGAGTGGGCTTCGTCGACGAAGAGATAGAACTTGACAAATAGGTCAAATGGATGCTCACGCGCAGAATGCAATGCTGTACGTACTTTGTATCTTTTCTTGAGCTCGATGATCGCAGGCAAGTTCACCAACGTCCCCTCCATCGAATATAGGCCTTCGGCAATAACCAGAATCTTCCTCCACGGCCGATGTGTCCGGGGCTGGCCTTGACTGATAACATCGCGCAAGAGACTATCGAGGTTCTCCACGTCGTTGTGCTTAAACATTCTGACTTGTGCGCCGCTCTGGCGTACACCCGTACGGATAGACGCGTGATTGAGCTCATCTGAGATTACCAGGCATCCCTTGCTAACCAAGGCGGGTATGAAAGTTGAATTGGTGGCAAACCCCATGGAACTGATGAGTGCGTCCTCTGTTCCGGCGAACTTAGCGACGAGTGCTTCCGCCATGGTGTGCAGGTCGCTCGATCCACCTGCGAGGCGCGAACCACAGGTGGAGACACCGTACAGGTTAATGGATTCCTCAACAGCGTCAGCGCACCCTCCATGCGTCTGGGAAAACCCGAGGTAGTTATACGAGGACATGTTGAGCGCACGTGTCTTAGTGCCGGTGTAAATCTGCGTCCAGTTATTGTCGTTCGAGTACCGATCCAGCATGAGAATGGTGCGACCTGCGACGCCAGTGACGGGCGGAGCGACGCAGTCGCCTACACGAGCTTTTAGACGACTGATAGATGAATCGAAGCCCGAGTTGAGCGGTGCATAACCCTATTGGTAGATGTTTGTCAGGTTACTAACATGAGAGGGAGGCTGGCGAGTCATAAATGCGATATTAAACATACGTTGAGGGGCATGATATGAGTGAAATGTCTCTTCGCGAAATACTTGCCCAAGAAATCTCTCAGGTACCCAAAGCACAGGAGAATGAGATAACTGAAATAGGCCGTGATGAGGATATAGTACGGAGGTTCCTCGATCTTCTTCGCCTTCACAGGGTTTGCGTAACTGTGTTGAGAAACACAGCGATAACTCTGGTTGGTGCAATGCCCAAACTCGCTGTGCTCAGTGACAAATACCTGATCAGAGGTGAGCGTGGTCCAGGGACAAGGTACACATCCATCTCCGCCAAGTTTTCCGCTGACTTTAGGATTCTTACCCGAAGCCCCCACCGCGAGGGACGTTTCGGAGAGGGAGAGATCAGGGTTGGGTGGGGCACTGGGCGGGATCATGGGAGGAAACAACAAGGAACGATTGTTTGCGTGTGCGCGGCCTTAAGTGCTGTTCCGCGTAGACAGGCATGTAGACCGTCGCTTGTGAGGAGGCACTTGTTTCGGGAAAGCGTCACTGCAGATGAAGAAGACCTAAGCGATCCTGACGATGGTGACAGCGTGGAGAGTTTGGCCTTGCTTATCTGGTTGAGGAACGATTCATCCACCTTCAATTCGAGTTCTCGGCGCTTACTGTCAAAGTACTGGATACACAAGAACTCCATGCCCGCTTCCGAAAACAAAATTAAATGAGGTGCCGATGAGGTGAGCATATGGATGTACTCTTCCCAGATTCGGAGACTTTGATCGGGGACCTGTGACGATTCAATGAGCCGGATTGCCCAGCGAGCGAATAAGCCAAAACGGTGTTTACAAGATTAACTAGGTTCCTAGTTGTGATAGACAGGTTTCGGCGATGTCGGCGAGCGTTTGGCCTGCGATGCTCATCTGAGTGTTATGACAGTTAGGCTCCCGAACGTGATAGAATACTACTGATACCTTGTTGGTTATACGTACGCGCAATTGCCCATGGTGCATTTTGTCCTCAGCCAAGCCTTCCAGCAAACTCTGACATGCAGTAGCAGGGTGAGCCACTTCTGTCTTGTTACAACTTGAACTGACACATATAAATTACAGGGTTTCCTGAGAAAGCCACCTTTGAATCATCGCCAGAGCCTCCTTAGGCTTGTCATACGGAACCTTAAGCACCTCGGATAAGCACCGGTAGATCCGAAAATTCAACCAAACGTACCATATGACCAGCCCCATAGATCGTCGCAAACGTCAACCCATGCGCGCCCCTCGTCCTCCCCGCTACCTCGCCGTCAACCTCCCATTCCTTCAGCGGCTGCGTGCTGAATGCGTCGTGCCCCGTCCACTCGAGATCGAGCGTCCACCGCTGGTTGCCGAGCCAGTTACACTTCCAGTCGTTCACGCCCGCGTATATCAGGGTGTGCACGCCGCGCTCGAGCAGCTGCGCGACGTGCTCTGACGTCGGGTGTAGCTTGTCCGAGTGCGCCGAGAACGCCGACCCGACTGTGTTGGAGCATGAGGTGAAGTTGAGCGTGGAGAGGGAAGGGTCCACGCCCAGTGCTGTGCGGACCGAAGGGAGGTCGAGGTATTCGGTGATGTGCCTGAGGTTCAGGGCGTTGGATTTAGTCGAGTGATATGGAGTATAGGACGTACTTGGTTATGGGGTAACAAAGTGTGGCGCCAATACCACCTTCGCAGTCCTTGCTGATATCGTAAGGATTACGGCCTGTCGCAGAAGTAAGGTGTCAGATTGACTAGATGCAGCAGCTAATGGGCTAACTACCTGTCTCGTAGAAAGGGGCCTCTATCGCGCTGTAGCAGAAGTCACGGGCGGCATTGCAGCTGATGTCATCGAATGAGTCGATACAGGAAGCCTGAGTCCATCGATGGCACCGCGGAAGCTGGGAATCACGTTACGAGACGAATCACGGAATGAACGCCAAGAAGGACTTACAGCCTCCTTCATGCTTACGCATGCCCTGTGTGAATGGAATCAGGCGGTTTCCGGCAATCAGAATATTTTACAACTCTTACCCGACACTTGCAATAGGGAAAGTCGACGCGTTTGCACATACCATGTCGATGTACGCGGGCCATAGTTTGTAGTAGTCCGTAACACCATTGCCTGTAACGCACTTGAGTATGAAGAACGGGCTCCAATAAAATGCAGATGCCGCGACAAACCTATAATGATAGACCCGAGATTGATCGGAGTCATACCCGCTGCCACGAGCGCCGCATTTTGGTCGTACACCTCAGCAGCGAACATAGGTATGTATTTTCCCTGTGAAAGCAGCCAGTGAGATTATCGGAGTACAAGAGGTAAAATTTCGTACGCCGTAAGACTCGCCAGCCATGTGGAACGCCCGACCCTTGAACTGGCTGAAGTTCTCGAAGAAGATGGCAATGAATGCAGCTATGTCTCGAGAGGCTTCGTCGGTAGTGCTCTACAAATGCGCATATCATCGCACACATAGCCAATGCGAGTAATTAGAGAGAGAAATGAACTGATTCGGGGCAAACACACACCACAGACTCGCCGTAATCAGCATACGAGAACCCGACGCCGACAGGCTGATCGATGAAGAACACATTCGCATTCTCATTCCATGAATACGGGTTGTACGTTGGTCCATCTGGGGTAAGAACTCTGCAGGGTCCGAGCTCCATAAAGAGACCCGTGCTAGAGGAGCAGCCGGGTCCTTGGCGCATATAGTCAGCAGCACCCTCTAAAAGTGGGGGCATATAGAGGAAGGAAGTACGCACCACCGTTGATCCACATGATCACATCATCCGTCGTAGGATCGTTTCGACTCTCGAAGAAGTAAAAGAAGAGGTGGCGAACTTCGACGTCGATGTAGCCCGTGTATGCGCTGGCGTAGTAAGTAGTATGAGCAGGTATCAGTAGCGCGTATAAGGCGGGAGAAACGCACTTTACGCCTCCGTCACAAAAGTTGGACTTCTTGATGCGCACGCTATGGTTTGGGAACGCTGGATGCCCCAGAGTGCTGAACTCATGGTGCGTGAGCGTGTCGAGGTGCTCAAAGGGCGTGAAGAGGCCATCGTCGTAGGACGCGAATGGAACCTGATAGGATGCACTTGCCGCTGTGCCAATGAAAAAGGAGAAAAAGAGGGCGGCCAACCGCCCCAGTGCGCAGAACATGGTGGTCAAGAGGAAAGGTTCCGTCGGACGCCAGGGCGGGTGCACATGTGAGTCTCCAGAGACTGGAATAGCCCCTGAGTCTACGATAAGGTGCCCTCGGACCGATACAGCCGCTCTGGCTCTGACGGAGCGCAACTGAAATGGAGGCTAGTCAACTCAGCCAAATATTGTAGTATTGGTGCAGGACTGAAAATATACAGCGCAAGAGCCTCCAGGGATCACCGCCTTCTATCCCTCGAAACATAGTCATCCCGCCTGTCCTTCCTCCGGTCGTCGTAGTCCCTCTTGTCGCTTCTCCTGTCATCATAGTCCTTTCCGTCTCTTCGTCGATCATCGTAGTCGCGCTCCTTGCGCGAGCTTCTGTCATCGTAGCCCCGATCCCGGCCCCCCTCACGCTTGTCATCCTCGCGATACCGCCTCGGCGGTGACCTCGACGCCTTCCTCGACGCCGTGCCCGACCGACTCCCGCTCCCCCCGTCCCGCTCTGACTCGCGTCTTACGACAGGCACGTACTTCTTCGGATCGTTCCGGCGCTTCTTCTCCCCCTTCTTCGACCCATCGTCGTACACCTCCTGTTCCTTTGCGCCGATGCCCAGGAGCGCGGGGCGCGCGTTGGGAAGATATGGCTCTGGGAGCCCCTTGCGAGTGCGGGAGACGGATTCACCCTCTTTCCAGCCCATACCACGCAGGAGGGCCGCGCCGAACGCTTCGACGGGCACGCGGGCGTAGTCTGCCGCGGTGGCTGACTCGGGGAGGGCGCTCACGTCCTGGTCGAACGCGTCGTCCTCGGTGAGCTGGGGAGTGATGATGTCGAGCGCCTGCGAGGTACCATCCTCGCCCGCGAGCAGAACGCGAAGCGCTTTCTCGTCCTCGGTTTCTTCTTTGACTGCTGAGGGAACGGCTTCTATCTTGGTGGTCTTTTCCTCGACGACATCCATGTCGTTGGAGTGGTGCTCGACCTTGACACGCTTGGTGACTCGCTGAATGCCGGAGAGCTGAGGACCCGAGTTGATACTGTCGCGCGTGCCGAGGCCGCCGACGCTGCCATCCGCACCTGTGCCTGCGCGTCCCGCCTCCGGAACAAAGGACTTGTGAGAGCGACGCTTGCGTGCTAGGTCGCGCCAATCCGGGTTCGCGGCTGAAGGAATGACAAGGGGCGCCTGTTTGCCCTTTTTGTCCTTTGCCCTGTGTAGTGATTTAGACGGTGAAAATGGGAGGGAGGGAGAAACTGCTGTGAGCTGCGGACCCCGATCTGTAAAAGTGTATAAAAGTACGCACCGCTGGACAGCGACTCTATCAAACTCGGTGACGAGCTCGACCTGTTCCTTATCCTCCTCCTCGCTCGAGTCGTAGTACTCGTCTCCGTCCCTCCTCACCGGTATACTCTCCAAATCGTTCTCAGGTGACGCATCGCGTGAGCTGAAGGTTCGTGGGGAGCCAGCGAGAGGACTGCCTGGTGTAGACGCCCCGTTGGCCTTGCCATTTGTGAGATGGCGCGGGAGCGAGGGCACTCGGAAGTTGAGTCCTGCCGGCGCGTCCGAGTCGCCACCTGTTGAGGTGGCTCTGGAGGAAGGGGTCGGGCGACGTATGGTAAATGAAACCTTCTCTGTCTGCGACATCGTCGTTTCGTCTGTAAATATTGGGTGTAGCGGTAGGGAAGTTGACGACGTCGAGAGAGTGGGGGTGTGGAGAGAAAGAGGCCTACTCACGGGGTCCTGCTATGTGCGCCTCAGACAGGCACCCGACTCGGGGTCTCGGTGGGACCACGCCTTGGTCAGCCCGCGGCACTTCGGAACTTCCTTTTACAGATCACAGTCGTCCCCTCTCCGTTCTCTCCGAGTCTCCATTGACGTCGACGATGGCAGCAACGCGCTCAGCTTCACTCGCATGCCTCAGGGCTCTCTCACCACGCACAGCACCACAGCGCGGCATGTGCACCCGTAGGGTCTTTGCCTCGCATTTTCATTACCCTCTCGAGTCCGCGTCGACGAGGCTCTCCTCTCTAGTCCACCCGCAACCTAGTGTACATTTCGCTCGAAGGTGGTTTGCATCCCAGCCAGGTGGCGACCCCCCGAAAGCGGTCACTGTCTGTGTCAGACAGCCGACAGAAGCAGACCTGGAAGAAGCAGAACTCGATGCCGAGCTTATCCCCCCAGAACATGCTCATATCGAGCTTACCGATCGAGCCGCGGAGGTAAGTGGCATTCCTGCCTGTATAGTTCTTTGTCTCTGTTTTTTCAACGTGTAACTGACCTTGATGTCAATGGTTGTATAGCAACTGAAAGCTATCGCGGTGCGCCAGCATAATGACGCTGCTGCGCTACGGATAGCTGTTGAATCGGGCGGATGTCACGGGTACCAGTACAAGCTCGAGCTCGCAAAGGAGCGTGCACCGGAGGACTAGTAAGTCTATTTATGTTGCTTTCGCATGCTTGCTTTACCCAATCGTTCTACCAGCCACTTCGTCCACCCGACAATATCACCCTCAAATCTATACGTCGACGCTGTCTCGCTCTCACTCATGAAAGGCTCTACGATCGATTTCGCGACCGAGCTCATCGGGAGTAGTTTCAGAATACTGGATAACCCGCAGTCTAAGGGCTCGGGATGTGGCTGCGGAGTCAGCTGGGAGTTGAAGGACTTGGAGGGCTTGAAGTCATAGTGACGATCTAGGTTAGTTGTCACCTGTCGCAGAGCGCCTCCCAGCTTTCTGAAGCGTGTCGTGCAGATTAGATTTTGTATAGTATATCGCTCCGGACACAGACAATGATTTAACACACTCCTCGATCACCCGTCCTACGTTTCGTCTTGTTGCGTTCCTATTCCGATTCTAGGATAATGCTGCGATCCCGTAGACATCCGATACTTGCTGGTTTGCACCTTTGTCTCAGATTCAAAGAACGGAATGTATCGGAACGCGTCTCTCCGAAGCATGGATATTTGTCGTGCGTCCCAAGAGATCGAAGAAACCGGCCAGCAACATGGCGTCAGTTTCTTCCATCTCCGACCCCCATACCTCCAGGTTCAGATGCCCGCCGTCCTCTCACAGTATGTAGCGCGAGTTCACTTTACATTTATTGACCCCCTTCCGATATAACCGAATCAATAGGCCACCGACACACTGGAGCCATTGACTCTGATGGGATCCCATTCTGAGAGTCTGGTTATCAACCTTTGACGTGCATCATAGCCCGAGCTGACATAATTCCATGCGTGAGTAGAGGAGAAATTGCGGCGATAGAGCCCGATCGCCCATTGACTGTCATATGTCTAGGTTTTGAGTGACGGAGGGCCAAGGCTACGTATGTTTTGTATAGACCTGCCCCGCACAAGTGTTTCATCTGGCCGGTTAGGAAAAGGTTCTTCCTAGGAGTACACCGAGAGTGCCGCTTTCTGCCTGAGAGCGCCGGCCGTACGGCTTGGATGGTTTATAGATGCACAGTTCTTTGCCGAGGAGCTGAGAAGAGCAGCCTGAGATTGTATTGAGACGAAAATACAACCCACAAAGCTGGCTCCCCGGCCCTTCGAATCACAGATAGACTTGCAGAAGCCCAGTTGTGTGCGTTCGGCTTGAACCATACCCTCCCGGTCACTCGTAGGCAGAGCACGAAACCTCCTGACAGTGAATATGCCGGACATGGCTGATACTTGACACTCTCATATTCCCGCCATGACGTGACACGGCCGGAGATTGAGCGTTGCCCTTCTCTTCATCTCCTCTCCGTACAATCACGGATCTCCATTCGCAGCCTATCGTAGCGTACGAACGGGGCCGAACACGGCCAATAGGCTGTGTACGGCATCCTACGAGACCAATCGCGATGGCCAAGGCGGGACAAGGGGGCGAACACTGGGATACAGGCAGCGGGATAAGCTCCGCACTTGCCAATCCCAGCGAGACTGGGCCAGATGATGCCCTCCTTGGTCTGACAACCGGAAGTCGCGGAGGCCCTCGCTCTGGGCGGTATATTATGACACAATCACGCCCGCACCCCGCACCTGTATACATCTGATCTCCCTCCTGTACGCTTCTCCCCAGACTTCCCGCTCCTGCCCCTTCTCTACCTTCCTCTTCTCGACGAAGCCACATCCAGATCCAGGGATGGCCCAGCCAGCAACGACGTTCGAATCCAACCCCAAGCCTGCACGCACCTTCGCAGAGCAGGACAAGCTGCCCAAGCTCCCGATACCGCCCCTCGAAGACACGTGCCGCCGATACCTTACCGCGCTCCGCGGGCTGCAGGACGACCAGGAGCACGAGAACACGCGGCGCGCTGTCGAGGCGTTCCTCGCCGAGGGCGGGGACGGTCAAAGGCTGCAGGAGAAGCTGCAGAAGTGGGCGGAGGACAAGGCCAGGTGAGTGTGGAGCACTTGATGATAGCTTGCGCTCTGGCTGACGATGAGATTTGGATCTAGTTACATCGAGGACTTCTGGTAGGTGGTGATCTTGCTTCTTCTCAAGGGCGTCTCTCAGCGGCGCATACATCCAGGTACGAATCATACCTGTCGCACAGCGACCCTGTCGTGCTCGCCCTCAACCCCTTCTTCGTCCTCGAGTGAGTGTATGCGCCTTCTTTCCTCATGTTGTAGGTCTAATGAGCTTCCCCTGCAGAAACGACCCAACCCCAGATCGTGGCTCGCAGCTCGGTCGGGCCGCCTCGTTGATCTTGTCGTCTCTGGGATTCGTGCACGACCTCCGCGCAGGCATCCTCGACCCAGATACCGTTCGCGGAACGCCTCTGGACATGGACCAGTATACCCGTTTGTTCGGAACGGCGCGGATACCCACTGAAGTGAGTGCTGCTTTGGCGGTCTAGGGTGATTTTAACGCAACCTCCTTCCTTCAGCGGGGGTGCAAGATGATTACCAACGACAACGCACGGCACATCGTTGTCATGCGTCACGGCCAGATGTGTACGCTCCATCATGTTGGCTTGCATCCAATCATAGTATCTCACCCCATGATTACTGATAGATTGGTTCGACGTCATGGACACCGAGAACCGGCCCCTCCTCACAGAGCGCGAAGTCCTGCGCAACCTGCAAGCCATCGTCAAGGATGCTGACAAGACACCCACCAAGGAGGTCGCACGCAACGCCATCGGCGTGCTGTCGACCGAGAACCGAAAGACGTGGTCCCGCCTCCGGTCTAATCTGTCGAAAGACCGTACGAACGCGTCCTGTCTGCAGCTGATTGATGACGCGCTATTCATTGTCTGCTTGGATGACGCAACCCCGAAGGATCTTGCGGATCTATGCGCCAACTTCTTGTGCGGGACGTATGATCTGCAGGACGGGGTGCAGGTTGGGACGTGCACGAATCGATGGTATGATAAGGTGGGTCCAGTATAGGAGAGTATGGGTGCTGAGCTGACATGCGAATGCAAGCTTCAAATCATTGTATGTGGTGATGGTGCTGCCGGGATCAACTTTGAGCACTCAGGCGTAGACGGGCACACTGTACTAAGGTGAGCATTTTGTGACTGTCCTCTGCCCTTATTGATGTTTCCTAGATTCGCAGCAGACGTATACACCGAAGGCCTTATGCTCCTCGCGCGGTCTATCAACCCCTCCGCGCCCACACTCTTCCATGCGCCGCTCTCGCCGCACTCTAAATCGTACAAGCCCCCCAAGTCCTCCGGCAAGGCATCCCACGCGAACTCGCATTCGCTCTCGCAGATGCAGGCCATGTACGACACAGCACCCAAAAAGCTCGAGTGGGCGCTGACACCCGAAGTGCGCGTCGGGATCCGGTTCGCCGAGACGCGCCTGAGCGACCTGATCTGCCAGAACGACTGCCAGGCACTCGAGTTCAAGGGGTACGGGAAGAACTTCATCACGAGCCACGGGTTCAGCCCGGACGCGTTTGTGCAAATGGCGTTCCAGGCGGCATATTTTGGGCTGTATGGCCGGACGGAGTGCACGTACGAGCCTGCGATGACGAAGGCGTTTCTACATGGGCGAACGGAGGCGATTCGGACGGTGCAGCCGGAGAGTGTTGACTTTACGAAGGTAGCCTAACATGTGCTCTGCTGGTGATCGAAAGCTCACGATCTATGGTAGACGTTCTTTTCAGAGGCATCGGCGGCACAGAAGGTGTCTGCTCTGCACAAGGCATGCGAGCGCCATGTGAAGCTGACGAAGGAGTGCAGTCAAGGTCTCGGGCAAGACAGGTGCGTGGCTCACATCTCTTGCACCAAGGCATTTCACCGACTGTGAGAATACAGACACTTGTACGCACTGCAATGCATTCACCAGCGCGATGTAGCGGGCAACCTGCATCCTTCTCCTGACGACCCCGTCAACGGCTTCTCCAACCATCCCGTCCCGTCCATCTTTGCTGATCCGGGCTGGAGCCTGCTGAGCACGTCGATCCTGTCGACCTCGAATTGTGGCAACCCCGCGCTCAGGCTCTTCGGCTTCGGACCCGTCGCGGCCGACGGGTACGGTATCGGATACATTATCAAGGAGAACGGCATCTCAATGTGAGCTTACGCGTCCCACTCCCTCGGCTTTCGCGTTGGTGCAATCGTGTGCAATAATGCTGACGATTAATCCGTGATAGTGTCGCTTCGTCAAAGCATCTACAGACGCGGCGGTTCCTGGATACGCTTCAGAGCTATCTGCACGATGTGCAGCGCGTTCTCGTCCAGTTGCACCGGTCCGCCAACGAGCGGCCGGCGCCGTTCGTAGACCACGCGGGCATCCTGCGGGACTCAAAGACAGGCAGGCCTATCAGCGGGCAGAACTACGTGTCAGATGGGGAGGAGGACTACGAGGACACGATGCGTAAGTGGTGATTCGCTAGGTGACGAAGGTGTGACGTCTTATGGTGATTGGTCGGTGCAGCCGGGTATTCGTTCTTCGATAGTGGCGACATTGAGCTTCTCGGTGGCCGGAAGAAGAGTCCGTATGCGAACGTTGGTGAGTGTTTTACCCGTGGCGCGGTATGCCGAGTTATCGAGTTTTGCTGACTCATGTGATTGTAGGTAAAACATTACCGATGTCTGACTGGTAAAGGTTACTTGGGTAGCGGGGAGCTGTGCGCTGATGTACTACCAAATTGTGACATAACCTGTATTCTGTTGTGATATCATTATTGTATACGTTGTAGATTGAATCTGACATCATATGGAGGTTGTCGGTGGCCGGCGGGCGTGGATGACTACGTCAGGTGGTTGGATGAGTTGCTTACTATGCTTCGCAAGCAAACAGACGACAACTGAGCTCAAGGGTGGGAGCGATGATATCACCCCATCTGAGTATATCAGCGTGGAAATCCTCCGCCCCTCCTATCCTCTCTCTCACTTCACCACCCACCAAACGAACACAATGTCCCAACACACGCTCCCCGATCTCCCCTACGCCTATGATGCGCTTGAGCCCTACATCTCGCGCCAGATCATGGAGCTTCACCACAAGAAGCACCATCAGACCTACGTGACCGCGCTCAACGCTGCCGAGGCCAACTACGCCAAGGCCAGCTCTCCCAAGGAGCGCATCGCCCTCCAGGCTGCCCTCCGTTTCAACGGTGGTGGTGAGTGCCCCAATCAATACTCTCTTGATCTTTGTCTCTTCGACGCCTCGACCTCTTCATTTCCGAGCCTATCACGGGCGATTATCTTATCTCACGGCGAAGATGCCGTAACTTTTCTCCTTCTTTTCTACGATTACAGCTGTATATATGCGCCGATTCTGACGCTGATTTTTGACGCTGTGTGCTAGGCCACATCAACCACTCTCTCTTCTGGAAGAACCTTGCGGGCTCCGCGGCCGAGGGCAAGGGCAACGGTGGCCAGCTCAAGCCCGGCCCGCTCAAGGATGCCATCGATGAGGCTTTCGGCTCGCTGGACAACCTTAAGAAGGGGTTCAACGCGTCCACCGCTGCCATCCAGGGCTCTGGCTGGGGCTGGCTCGTGCGTGCTTTCTCCCGCTTTTCCTTCTTGAGATGGTTAGGCTGACACTAGCGATGGGATGTAGGGCCTCAACCCCCAGACGAAGCGCCTTGAGATTACCACGACGGCCAACCAGGACCCGCTCCTGACGCACGCCCCCATCATCGGTGTTGATATCTGGGAGCACGCGTTCTACCTCCAATACCTCAACGTCAAGGTCGACGTACGTACTTTCCTCCCTCGCTTCGTGCCTGCATGCGCATATATTTAACGCCTTTGAATAGTACCTTAACGCGATCTGGAATGTGATCAACTTCGACGAGGCCGAGACCCGGTACAAGGAGGCGATCTCCGGCTCCAAGCTCTAAGTTAGCTTCGGCGGCGGAATAGCGGGGGCTCAACGCAACGAATAAACTGTAAAAGTGAAATGCACCATGTATCATTGTAACATTCTCGGACTGCCTTGTCTCTCGCAATGCCATGCAGGTTGGATCCAGAGGTTCTGATAGCGCGCGACGATTGTGTCCGATTAGATCAGCGGCCTACAGTGTGGATTTCGGAACTCTGCTCGGTGAGGGGCTAATGATGACGCAATCCGGTGGCTGTGATTGGCTTACGGGCGAATGTTGTTCTCACGCGTCTTTGTTTTCCATATACTGTTCGCGTCAACAACACGACTGTGTCGCTCACTGCATCCCGAGCGGTGAATCCGTTACACTGCTCTTTGAACATCTCTACCCGCTCTTGGCCGCGAATTTTCCTTTATTCAGGACTTAACTGATTCTCAGGAATGTCAATTTTGGACGGTTCTCACATTTTTCGTCGCCTGTTCGTCGCATCATCGTCGCGCGCATCGGTGGTGATCCTCGGAGGAGTCCTACCGCTCTCCCTCAAGTTTATCTCGCATGTCCGTCGAGTTCCCTTAACACATTAGGCTAGGGCCTTCGCTTCGGGCCAGCGTGGTCACCGCATGGCCCCGGGGCTATTCTTGGCAGTGTTCCATGGCACAACAATACTACTAAGGGCGATATGAGGAACCCGCGCCGTGCACAGGATAACACATGAAGGCACAAGGGCGGGGACGCAGACTGGGTGTCTCGGCTATACAACAACGCCGCTTTACTTATTAACCTCTCCCCATGTGTGTACGCGTTTCAGGTTTGCTTTGCACCCCTTCCTCTTCGTCTTCTTGTTCCCCGCAAACGCGATGGCGTCTCTTGCTGCATCGGCAGCTGGGCTTCAGGCGGTCAAGGTGAGTACGTCGATGTATGCGGATATGATATACTTCTAGGCGCCGATGGGCGTTCTCCAGTATGCAAAGGGTTAGTTTATGCACGCATGTCTTTTGATAGTGCCGAAGTCTGACAAGAAATTGAAGTTTCTGGGCTAGCTTTGCTGGTGCGTACCAATCCACAGACATGACAAAACCAATGCTGACTACGAGCAGCTTTTCGACTACTGTATAACGTTTCCCTTGGAGGTGCGTCGTTATTCCACAGTGTTACTGACGGGCGTTCACTGCATGTATCCAGGTAAAGTGGACGTGGGGGCGGAGGTGGGACCTCACACAAATCACCTTCTTGCTGTCTCGCTATCTTCCGTTTGTTGCGGCTACGCTTGCAACTTATCGTGAGCCTACTTTTCCGCTCGGGCTTCTCGCCTCTCATGATTGCATACCAGCATTCCTAGTTGTTGACCATCACGACGTTCGTGGACTTCTTTTCGCTCTTCTTCGATACTCAGATGCACGTGCAGTGTTTCGCTCGTGGATGGGCAACTCACAGTGAGCCCTCAAACAAACGAATCGTCATTTACCTAGGCTGAACAGTACATAGTCCTATTCTCCATAAGCATCTTATCTTCTGACGGTAGGATAAGGCTGTGTTCATGCGACGTCTTCTTCTGACTTTCATCGAGGGCTCCTGCTCCTGCGTACATATGCGTTTTGGCTGCGCAACAAGCTCATCCTTGCATTCCTCTTGGTCACGGCAATAGTAAGTGCATAGCTACCTAACGAAATGGCGCCATCTTTATCTCCACCTTTAGGTCTTCGTTGTCGTTGCAGAAGTCTTAGTTGTCCATCTCAACAAGACTTTAGATACGGCAATTAGTACGTAGTCCTTTCAGATGATTGTCTCCGCGTGCAAACGAGTGTCTTTAGGTTCATGCATAGACATGACAGGGAGAGCTAGCGCGATTCAGTATGGCTTTCTGGTAGCGTACGAGATTAGTGCGTTAATTCTCGCCTCTTCCGGTGGTCGCATCTCATCTGAATCTATCGAAGTCATTCTACTGCTCATGGTAGTCAGGAATCGCAAACACCACAGCGACTCGCGCAGTTCCTTGGTCAGAGCGCTAGTCGTTGGCGCTGCCAAGTACATCTACGTTCTTTGCGGTAGATTGATCATCGGCTCTTCTTCCTTCCGATGACTCACGTCCGAACCAGCAGCGTCCGCAGTCAACATCCTTGTTCTTGCCTTTGCCCATGTAAGGTTATCTTTCATTCAGCTTCGCAGATGTCCTCACTCAGTGTACAGCCATCATATAGTGAGCTCATGTTCAAGTGCGTGTCTGTATGGCCGACCATGTACAACGTGTTAACTGTCTTATCTCTTCAGTGTACAGCTCGCCCTGCATAGTGCCATGTCTTCACGCATCCTTTTCGATCTACACACGACCCAAGAGAAACGGTTATCTACCCTGATAGAGCTGACGCGGCGGCCTCGCTCGGGGATCATTATTCATGTGGAACATTCGAGCCATGTCACAGGGCCTGACGACGCGAAGCACGCGGACGGCAGGCGTTTGGGCGTTCCGTCTTGTGTATAACATCCTTCGTATACCGCTTCCAATCCAATGTATCATAGATCGTTTGAATTAGATACCCTTGTAACATAGTCACATCACCCGGTCGAGGTGTTTCTGCTCAATCTCCAAGTGCCAAGGCTCACCAAAACTCTATGGTATTCATGACAAGTAAATCATTACACACAAACACATAGATAGTATATCACCATCATCATTGGAACGCGTTCCACGCCTCGTTCAGTGCCCCAAACACGCCATTAGCAATCATGCGCTGCTCCACCGTCGTATTGCTGGCGTTTAGCTACAAACAAGGCATAAGCTCCTTCTCCTGCCTAAGCAAAACGAAGACACGAAAACGCACCTTGTCTGGATGCAACCGCGCGATCGCCTTCATATACCGGATCTTGACCTGCGCGGGCGTGACCAGCTCCGCCATGCCGACCTTGGGCATGCCCAGCTCGGGCCAGAGTACAGTGTCTAGGCTGCCCATCAGCGCGCGGATGTTCGTCTCCTTGCCGCCCTTCCATGCGAGCAGGCGCGCGTCGACCGAGTCTTTGAGCTGGTGCCGCTGCTCGTCCTCGGCTTCGGCGGCGTTGTTTGCCTCGCGTAGCTTGTTAAGCGCCGAGTTCGACGGTGCGACCTTCGGCGCCTGGGCTGGGGGTCGGCGCGCTGCGGGTACCAGGCGCGGCTTCGGTTTGGGTGGTTGCGGTACAGAGGAAGATGAGGCGTCGCCGCCGCCGCCAGCGGAAGAAGCAGCGAGCGTCTTCCGACAGCGTCCTGCGCCGCGAACGCCCTCATTGCGCGTGGTGGACGACCCCCAGCCGAAGCCGGCGACGGTTTCCCAGTCCTTCTGCGCGAGATCCCACTTCTCGCGCGCCTCGTAAGCCTCCGCACGGCGCTTCAGAGCCTTGACGAGTCCATCGCCGATATCGACGCCCGCGCCGTCCTCCACGCGCTCGACTTTTGCCTCATGCACCGGGCTATAAGAAGCGCCGATGATGCCGATCGTCGTCGTGCAGTCGTCGATTGCTCCAGAGGAGTCGCCGGTCTTGATCCGCGCGATCGCGCGGTTGTTGAGCAAGGGAACGAGTAGGAGATGCGTGGCGGGCAGAGCGTCGATGGCGAGCGAGTACGCGGACTCGGCGTCGGCGTACTGGCCGAGCTTGTACTTTTCCGTTCCCGCCGCTTTGTGTTTCGCTGACGAGGCGATGGCGGACTGGGACGCAGAGACGGTTTGGCGTGTCGTGAGGCGGATGGGCGATGGGGCACGAGTGGGGCGGGCGCTGGACGAGGACGATGGGGTGGGCTCGGCGGATTGCTTGGGGCGACCGCGTCGCCACGGTGACACATAAGCAGCTGGGGATTCTGACGAAAGGAGGTCGACGTTATGGGGCGGTTGAGATGATGGCTGCTGCTGCTCGGGTTCGAGCTGCTTGCGTCTGGAAGGTTTAGGCGGTAACACCTCATCGCCATCCTTGAACCCTGCTGCATCTCGGCCCTGTTCCCTCGGTGCAGGCTTTCTACGCTCCCGTTCCCTTCCTTCGCCCTCACCATCCTGCACCTCCTGCATCCAGCGCGGTCGCCCATCCTTTGGCGGCGCAGCTTTAGCACCGGCAACCTGACGCTCCTCGTACAACTTCTGCGCCTTCTCCCTGCTCTCTTTCCAGAACGCGTTCGCGCGGTTAAACACGTTCATCCCGAAGTCGCTCGCCTGCGCCAGTATCTTTTCAGCCTGCGCGTTGAGGTCCTGCTGCGCAGACGGCGACGACGTATCGCGCGGCTGCTCCTGTTGCTCCTGCCCGCGCCGCTGTTCGCGCGGTGCGTCGCGTCGCGGCCGAGGGTCCCGCGAGGACCCCGGTTCGCCCCGGGAGCGTTGTTCAGTCGGTCTGCGCCGCTCAGGCTGACGGGGAGAGGGCTCGCGACGGGATGATTCGTGCCCGCCGGCACCGTTGGAGAGGAGCGTCTCGAGCGCAGCTTGGACGTCGAGTCCTGTTTCTGTGGCAGCGAGAGCGACCCGGGCCTGCTGCGGCGAGAAGCCCATCTCGACGATCTGACCAATGATATGCGGAGGGGGAGAGACCGCGCGTGAACCGTTAGCTGATTTTGGCCCGTTAGATCCATTCTGTACCCGCTCCTTTGTCACTTTAGCATTCAAAGCGGGAGGCAATGAGCTTACCTGGGGAGACGACCTCGCTGCCACTGAGTCCGTTGGCTTGCTTAGCTCCCCTAAGATATCATCCTCATCCGATTCGTCACCCGCCATCAGCCTATCCTCACGGTTTCCAAAATCAAAATCTCCTAGCGAGTCCGACCTGGAGCGCGCGGCAGGCGCAGAGGCGAATTCGTCCATGTCCCATATCGACTGAGATGACTTCGCGTTCCCGCCTCTGCCGTTGGACTGTCCGTTTGCCGAGCCCGAGGCCGTCGGCTTAGCGGAGGAGAAGTCGGCAAGGCCCCAGTCGTCGTCATCCAGAGTCGACGCCTTAGGAGGCGCCGCGGGTATCGGAGACGGCTTGGCCGCTGTGACCGCCCCCAGCCCAGCAAAGTCCCATTCGTCAACAGGTGGCGACGCGCTAGCAGGCTTGGACGGTGCAAGAGACAGGCTTGGAGAAGACGAACCAAGGGAATCGAGGCCAGCCCATGCTGCAGCCTGGGTCTGCGCGGCCTGCTGCTGCTTCTGCGCCTCCTGCTGTCTCTGCCTCGTCGCCATTGCCGCGCGCTCGGCGATAGTCATGGTCGCGCCCCCGCCTCCGAAGCCGGTACCAATCGAGCCCGAGAGCAGGCTGCTGAACGCGTCCGCGCCTCCTGGCGCATTGGATCGCGTGGTCGTCTGACTGGCAGACTTGGCGATGGCCGGTGGCGACTTGGGCGTTTGGGTGCGCGAAGGCTGTTGGGAAGGCGCGGCGAGAAGAGAGAAGACGTCGTTTGCGGGTCTGCGGGGCGCGGTGCTGTTCGTCTGGGAGAAGGGTGTGCCTAGCTTCTGCGGCGTTGGCTTGGCTGGTGCAGAGGAGCTCCAGAGATCGGCAAATGAGTCGGACATGAATGAACGTGAGGCTTGAGCTTGATGAGTGGGTGGAGAGATACAGTGGTAGGCCTGCTACAAGCTGGAGGATGCTGTCGTCGTGTACGCGCTGGGATGAGAGATGTGGTGGACGTCGGGGAGGAACTGCGGTGAGAACGAGTGAAGGGGTTAGGGTTATCATATCTTCCCTTAGTACAGGGGCATTTTCATACACGCCCCTCACCATCGTGTTCAACGTTCGTGATGCTCAAGTGAAACAAAATAAGACGTATTTGAAACAGTGGTCATGAATTTTTATCGCAAGATGCGAAATAGCAGCAGCCCGCAAAAGTGTAGCGTACATTCATGCTTCGAGCTACGGAAAACTAAAAAGTCTTGCTCCACTACTTTCTGCTCTACCGCGAGTTGCTATATGCGTGAGTAGAACTTCGAAAGCCAGAGAACAAACCACAAACAGCGTACAACTACATATCTATACTTTAACCTGCGGAATATTAAACAGCTTCACACCCTCCACCTGCTCGCCCCCGCCCCCGCCTTCACCTCGGCGTAACGCAACGTACGCTCGCTCTCTGGAACGTCCATCGCGTCTAGAAGGGGCGCGGCTGCCTCGGGTATGAAAGGCTGCAAACACAGTGCGCAGACACGGATCGTCTTGAGGACCGAAACGTACGACGTCGCCGCGGGCTGGGGATCCTGCGCCCAAGGTGCACTGTTGTTCACAGCCGCATTGGCCTGCGATCACATCATAAGCACGACAGTGCCAAAGATATCGCGTGGTAGACATACCTGACGAAGCACAAGCATGATCGCCTCGAGCGCATCTCCGATCTCGAGCACGCGACGCCTACAGCTTTCGCCTTCTCTGTGTCTGACAGAAGCGCTTTGATGTCCAAGTTCTCATCGGCTTTCTCCACGGGTGCACGAATCGCTTTGGATGTGATCCGCATAAAGAGGCTCCCAAGCAGAGTACGAAGCTCATCCGAATGCTTGTCGAGCTGCTCCGTTGACCAGTCTAGCTCAACACAACCTTCTGATTAGAACGTAGAGACGGCGATAACAGAGGAAAAACACGCACCGACATCATCCCTGAACCGTCCCCCCACACGCGCGAGGTAGAACCTCACAACATCCACCCCATATATATCCATCGCCTCAAACGGATCCACGACGTTGCCCACCGATTTGGACATCTTCCGCTGATTAACCGTCCAGTGCGCATGCGTCAGAATCGTGCGCGAGAACGGCAGCTCCAGCGCTTTGAGCATCGCCGGCAGATAGATCGCGTGGAACCTGTCCCCACATGAGCCCACGAGCACTCGGAACAGAATCAAGAGTTAAAGGCTTAGCGGAGGATATCCTTCCCAATCACCTGCACGTCCGGCGCCGACCCCGCCCCACTGCCCTCCGCCGCCCCACCCGCCCACGGAAACCCGATCCCGCCGAGATACACCGTCAGCGCGTCGAACCACACGTAGATCGTGTGCTCCGGGTCGCCCGGCACCGGCACACCCCACTCGAGCCGCGTGCGCGGCCTGGACACCGAGAGGTCGTCCAGGTCGTTGTTCCGGAGCAGATCGACGAGGTACTCGTGATAGCTCGACGGGAAAATGGAGCCCTTCTCGCGCGTGTAGTGATCGAGCAGCGTCTCGCGGAAGACAGGCGGAACTTGTAGGTTTCCTCCTGGTACCATTCGACGGTCGATCCGACACCATGATGGCTTCGCCCGAGGAGAGGGTCGTCTTGTGCACTTGAGAAGGGGCGTAGAAGCATTCGTCTGAGACAGAGTACCATACCTCGTACGCGTCTTTGTAGATGAGCCCTTTCGCGTCGAGTTGTTTCTACAGCGTCCCTGTTACTGCGCTTTGCAATAAAACGCGGAATCGCGCGTGTCAAGAGGTGTGCATTCCACGGTTTTCCGACACCAACCTCTTGGTCTACCGACACCACCCAGGACCCCTGAATATAGGCACAGAGGCCTGTCCGACTTCGGCGAAAACCCGGTGCGTACATAGGGGTTAATTACCTGTCACGTGACGTTACCTGGTGCGTACATAGCACCAGGCCTTTCGGAGATAGGGGCTAAGTCGGTGCGTACATATCACCAGGCCTCCAAAGAGCTGGTGCGTACATGACACCAGGCACTGACTGTATGCCAATTTCAAGATGTGCTCCTATTATGCAAATACTACCCATGTAGAAAGGTATACTGTACATGTCGAAGTAGTCATTTCTTTGCCACTGTACCCTTTGTGATATTGTTAACCTTCCTCTTGCTCGCACTCGGCTTCTCCTGTGGCTTTCCATCTTTAGCTGTTGTCTTAGGTTCGTTGTAGATTTTGAATGAATTGACCAGTGCCTTGGTTTCGTCAACTAGCCCTTGAAACCGTCGAAGAGCGTCTTCTGTGATGTCGAGTGTGCGAAGATCAATGGACATAGTCACATTCCCGGGCATAATTTGCAGAAACTGAATGGACGGAAGGTGCGCGAAGCGCCACGCTTGAGGTAGAGGAGATTCTCCGGCGGGTGCTTGGTGAATTGCTCGGAACCTCCGCAGTTTCTTCATGATATACTGGAAAACTTGCAGAACAAGATAAGAGACGCGTCCGATACTGTCGACAGCCTCGACCCATGAATGGGGCGTGTTGCTCGAGCCGCCTTGACAGTAGACAGCTAAGACTTGATGAAGTAGATTTGATTAACACGACAGATCCCGCGTAGGTACATTATTGACGCACCTTTCCCTACCATCACTTGGCCATCAATGAATACAAAGCCGTACCGCTCTGCCTTAAGTGGGTATAGTGTTCGTCCGACAACGGTCGATGAGCCTACACCAGCATCTCCGAGATTTTGTGCTTGAGGTGCACCACTGGCAGCAAAAGCCCGTGTACGCTGTGTGACCACCTGGATAAACAATGTATGAGTTGTCATGTGCTTGAATATACATGACTTACTGCTGCTGCCCGAGAACCAGCCGTTAATCTTGCATTGAGGGCATTACCTGTGGGCTGAGACTGTCCCCTCCAGTGTACTTGGCGTACAAGACCTGTCGAAACTCGAAGTGCCTGTTCATCTATGTTGTGCGCACGTAAGATCTCCTGCATTCTGCGAGCGATTTGAGTTCGAGTTTTGTCTGCCTCTGTAAACGTTTCGTTTTCGTCCTCGTTGTACGCTCTGGCCGACGTGCGAGTGCACTTCTTGGCCCAATGAGGCTCATGGCGGCGTCTCATCTCGACGAGAACCATGAAATTGAGTGACTCGTGAATGTTTACAACGTCATCTGACGCGTGAATATGTTCTTCATCAACCAACTTGACCTGCGGCAGAGAGATGCGACCTGCTTGTTGAATAGCCTGTATGACATGCTGTTGATCTTCCTCCACGTTCCGATGACGTTCCTCATCCGTGAGGTCCGGTGTTTCCTGGCTAATCAATAAGTTAGAATAATTTAGACAAATGTCAATCCGAGTTGTAATACTAACGCAAATTTTGACTTCTCTAAGCCAAGCGCAGATGCTGCGTATGTGAGAGCTAGCATTTCCTCAGCGTCGTCATCTAGATTATCGTCCCAAGAAGGCAAGCTGGTATACTCTTCAATAAAATCGGTTTCTTCGAGTTCCAATACGGCTTTGTCGTGTGCCAATGGATCGGTAGACAAGGGCTCGTCGGGATCTGTTTCAGACGTAAACCAAGACCTGATACTCGGAAGCCTCAAAGTCTCCTCAGTGTGGTCCCCAAGAAATTCGGCCGGCGAGAGACCAAGGCGCATGAATAAACTGTCAACCTCTTCCCATGCCTTCTCGGAGCACGCGTCTATCTGCGAATCGGATGGGAATGTAGCAAGACGTGGCAGATCAACCCGGATGCTGTCAAAGAGGGTGTGGTGGTATCCAAGTTTTGCTCCTGACGGATTTCCTTCCTCAGCGTCGTAGGACTTTAAGGCAGATCGTGTCATCCGCAGGAGTTTTGGGTGCATGTAGATGAAGTCCAGGTAAGTGAAATCCTTCAGAAGTTTGCGAAGCTCTGCAAACATGTGCTCACAAGCTTCGCTCGAGTGAAGCCACGGTAAAAGAGGGAAATCAGTATCGACGGAGATGTAGTCCCGGTACACCAAAATAAGAGCAAGGAGACCGTCGGCGAGCATGTTGAGAATGTTAAAGGCTTGAAGAGATATGAAGTAACGGTGCTCTGGATAGCCCATGGCACGTAGAAATTCTCGCCACACAAGAAGAAACTGCTTTGCCCGAAGTAGCATGACAGTGCGCTCTTCGAGACTGATATGTCTGCTCTGGTAAGCGTCAACGAGCTCTCCACAGATGAAGAGATAGACGATGAGGCCAAGGCGGCCCTTCATCTCGCTGTCGTTGATGATATACTCGAGAGTGTTAGCACAGAAGAGACGTGTTGCAGCTCGGTCGTCCTGTCGATCAAGGCGCTCGACGTCGTTACGATAGAGCGGTCCATCTTTTGAAGCAAGGTCGTGAGCATATGAGTACATAACAATGTAGTTGACCAAGACGAGAACATGAGCGCCAGATATCATGTTATTGCGGCAAGTCTTGAGCGCGTGCTTTGAGTCTTGGATCATAACGACTGGCTGGCCATTGAACCTGGCAATCTTGAGGACAAAATCTTCCTGTCCTGGTATTGGATTCTTGATAGTGTAGGTACAGTAGTCGTCAGCAGCCTCGGTTATAAGACGTTGAACAACTCGTTCTGTCTCAGTACCATCGCAGGCATATGACACAACCTTGGTCCCGTTCTCGGTAAGCCCGCGAATGAGGCGAATGGAAAGGGGAGCGAGTTTCTTAGCAGGGACGCTCTCAGAGATCGCCTTTGCAGCAATGATAATCGGAGGGATATTAGGGAGCGGTACCTGCAAGCACCATATACGAAGCTGGCATTACAGTAAGTGCCGGTAATATCTCGAGTTCAGATGTAAGCGACAAACTTTTGTAGCTTTCTTGCCTTGGAGTTCCTTGAGAGCCTCCTCAAGTTCTGCGGGATTGGCAACGAGTCTGGGCTCCTCGCTGCTCCCGACTAATACATGTCCTTGATGTTCAACATCCCAGAAAACTCGTAAGGAAGGGTGGAGTTTTGTATCGTCACAGCTAAGGCTTGCAACATCTACACCCACAGACTTGAGATAATTAACCGCCATCTTGATGTTTCGGTCGTCAATTCCACATGGAAAGCGCGGCTCCTTAGCCCGCTCAAGCCTATAGAAGTAGTGAGCACAAAGCTCGAGAATTCAGTAATGAAAACTCACTGAAAGTACCGTGTACTTGGAAGCTGGAGCGACTGAGATAATCTACGGTATCCTTCGGGACTAGACATGGCCAAGTGGTCCGCAAGCCCCTTCAGCTCTTTAGAATAACGCATATTTTGCATCCCTTTGCCCTTCTCTTTGCGTTCATTGGCGTCGACGATTGCCTCAAGAATTCCAATTGCCTCTTTCCTGTTTGCGAGCCCACCCTTCATAACACCTAGCGCAAACTTGACAGCGGCGGATTTTACTGCGTCCTATTCGAAGACGAAGAGGTACATTGTCAATGTAAAAGGGAGAGAGTTAGATACTGCGTACGTTCTCATAGAACTCTCGAAGACCTTTGACGCGGGAATAGAAGAGTCCAAGCTGTCTATTCTGGTAACGCTTGTTGTTGTACTTGTAATCGTGCGCCTTGGGTTCTTTTATCTTGATCGCCTTTTGAAACTCGGGAGACAGGTAGACACTTGAGCACGCTGGGCACATCCCTTGCAAACGATATGCTGAGTCAGAAATCAGCCTCTGGCAGTCAGCAGCAAAGACACGGGATTGCTCGTGATAGTTAAGCCAGGCAAGTCCATGGTTTCGAATCGCGTCGATTATGATTTTGTCGGTGTCGATGAGATCGGAGTAGGGGACCTTGAAGCGTTTCATAGAAAGATCGTGTGGAGACGTTCCCCCACCGCCAATATCTCCCGAGCGTCGAAGATACGTGCCCACCTTTTCATCAGTTCTTTCGGAGATTCCCATGCATGGGAATGCTACGGGCGGCTGTATTTGTGGCTGCATCTCCTCCCCTTTGTCGACTTTCCATGACTTCGGCTTGGGCTGGAAGTAACCAGTAACCTGGTTCGTGTTCGCCTCTCCCCTGCATTTCTTTTCGATATGGTTCTTGAACTTCCACGTATCATAAGGACCTTTTTGCAGGATTGTATCGCGACAATGTGAGCAGCAGACCGACCACGCCTTCCCATACTCCAGGATGGCTACTGGGTCAAGTTCCTTGATTTTCGTGTCGTAGACCTCCTTCCTCTCAGGATCAACGATCAGAGTCCCAGCCTTCATATGGTTTCGCAGTTCTTTCTCGTTAAGGGCTGATCGCTTGGGTCCGCGAGTAGGACTGCCTCCATCCTCATCCTCCGTTTCAGCAGCATTATCAGTGATAGTAGCTGATTGTCCTCGCTTTCGCTGCTTCTTGGGCTTACTGACTGCGTTCGCTGCAGATGCGGCTGATAACCCCCGCTTGCGAGAATCTGATGGCGGAAGAGGTGTGTTATCTACAACTTGGATAGGAGGAGGCTGGAAGGGTAGTAGAGGGGACTGCTCGTTGGGTGATGGCTTGGGCTTTAATCGCTTCTTTGTTGGCTGAATGAGCGAAACATTCACAGATAAAGATAACCCTCGCTTGCGAGACTCGGCGAGACTCGAAGATTCGTCCTCAAGCTCGAAGGGGAGGGGACGAACGGCCTCAGACGGTACAGGAATATCTGCAATGCCTGAAATACCAGCGTCAGGCGCTAGTGCACCAGCAGTGAGCGTTTCGCCAGTCATCTGCTTGTTGAGGTTGGATGGAGCTGCAGCGGACGTATTGCTGCTTGAGTGAGGGGTAATAGACGAGCTGATAATATCCGTTGCTGGTGCAATGTCTGTTGTTCCGCCAAAGTTGTAGTCTCCCCAATTGACGTCGAAGTTCTCAAGCCGTTGAGAGGCGACAGCTCTTGCGGGAGTTTCCTGTAATATATCAGCAAAAAGGGCCTGGTTTGGTGAGTACTAAACACGTACAAGGGTTATCTGATGATCGCTTAAATCTATGAATAAGGATATACGATGCTTCAAACGATCCTTATGCTTGAAGAGCGGTTCACCAAAGAGGTTGTGTGCGATTGTATTGACTGTGCATATCCCGCATGATGAGCTGTCTTCCTGTACTCCGTGAGGTAAAGTATTTCCAAGCTCTTTGAACTTGGAGCCATTGAACTCGTACTTCAGCCATCGCGTTAAAGGCTCCATTATCTCCTCAGGTCGTTCTGCACCACGCATTGAGTCACCTTCGGACGGCTATCAGGTATGCTTGCATCATAATGAAGATATCTTACCATAGCTGATCGTCTCCTCTTCAAAATCAACGCGTATGGCGATCCAATGGCTGTCGCTGAGATTGACCGGGAAATAGAATACCGGGCGCGTTCCTTCGTGAAAGAATCGGGTATAACACTGCAAGTAAGCAGGTAAGGCTTGCGGTCGCTTTCGTCCACTATACACGCCCTTGATGGTGTCGGAAAAGTGCACTGGAGCGATGATGACAGATTTTGATAGCTCAAGATCCAGGTTCACCCGCCACGAGAGCCGACACATCGCAGCGTTGATGTGCTCGCTGGCTAGCCACGAGTTATTTGCGAGCAACGGGGTAAGATCTTCGACGTTGGCACCACCACCGATGACATGCCAGTACTGAGACCAGGTAATGCCGTGCAACATGACGAAGGCCTGGTCTGCGCCGTGGATGCTGTTTGTTTTTGTTCCTCTGACGATGAGCGATTGCAACCAGCCCAACGCTGCAGCCCACCGTGAGTGCATTGATGCGATAGCACTGATATCCTTCCAGTATGTGAGGGCCCAGAGTGGTAAACGCGGCCCCAGGAATCGAGGATCTTTGATTGATCTTGCTCCATTCCGCAATGCATTTGAGAGGTTCTCCTCCATTTCTTCGCGCCAATCCGTGCTGGGTATGGGCCGTGTTCGAAGGCACTCGAAGAGTATTTCATCATCAGTCTCAGCCTCCTCGGTACTGAAGCATGTGCGAGTGTCGTAAGGTAGGAGATCATTGGACTGTGTCGGCACCTCTATATTCACAAAGCTTGGGATAGGAAGTTGTCTATTAGGTTTGAGATCTTGAAAACGATCGGGGACATGGAGGACCTGTCTCAACGTCTCTCCGCTGGCCATAGCGCGAGGAACATGCACTGTTGAGCCCGGTGTTGGTTGTACAAGGTGAAGCAATTGGGCTGGCTTAGATGGCCTTCGGACTTATTGGACCTATTCGATAGATATGGGCATCACACTGATCTCAACGATAGCTGATTGGAGCAATGATCAACACAGCCTGACAAACGTAGCAAGTTTCTAACATATGTGTGCATTTCTTTACTACAATTGGTTGGTCAGATTAGCTCGAAAATATCAGGCAGTGCTTAGATGGGGCGCGAAACAGAAGCCTGAGTGTCATCTCCTAGATCAGGACCGGCGATTGACCGACTCAATGGCGAGTACATAGCACCAGCCATTGAGCCCGAGACCCCTGGGGCCGGTGCGTACATCCAACCAGGCCTCACGTAGCCCCTATCTTTTCTTGCTCTCTGGACGTCGAAACTGGTGCGATTTCGGGGTTAGCCGAACCAGGCATATTTCCCCATTTGGAAGGTTGGTGCGTACATTCGACTAGGCTTTTCGTCCAAAAAAGGAAGGTGCGGTGCGTACATAGCACCAGGCATTACCACTGATATTCACGGGTCCTCACCACCCCCCCCGCCCCACCGTGACCGTAACATGTCCCTAACAGGTAAGCAGTGACCCATCGGGATCACATCTCGATCATTTCGATCGTCTCCGACTTTCATCTCCTCCTCCTCGTCCCCTCGCGCGCGTTGACGCGTTTTTCACGCGTCGACTCAAGATAATATCGAGAAAAATAACACTATTATATTCGTACACGACATCACATTGTATAGTAGTACTTTTGAGCAATGCATCAGAGAGTCGAAGAGCAAGAATGAACGAAAAACGAATGCTGAGTTGAGCAGAGGCCGAGAAACAGACAATTGAGCAGAGAGACGAGCAGAGAGACGAGCAGAAACACGAGATCAAGAAGAACGAAACACGAGAGCAACTAGGGTAGACGTTTAGTCCTCTTTGGCTTAGACTTGGGCCCAGACTGAGCACCGCGCTTGAGAGACGAGCCCGAGGCCACAGGCGGCTCCGAGGGATCAGGTTCAATGGTACGTTGAGTCACGAGCGGCAGGAACGAACGATGAGAATCGGGAATGTTGGCAAAATCGTACTCGAGTGCTGTCAGCGCGAGCTCGTCGAGAACGGCCGGAGGCAAAGCATGGCCACCGCGAGATAGATCCGGCAGAGCATAGAGCGGATGGTAAGCTGAAATATGAGCAAACATGTTATACCTTCATACGGCGAGGACAGGTTTCTTCTCCAACCGGCCGGGGACGCGGGGATGGCAAAGAGGGCAAGCCAGAGGAACATTGCGCGTGGGGCGGTTAGCAGACCCTTTTGCAGCCTGGCTGTACGAGATCGTGTGATAGCGACTGCACCGGCTGTCGGGTGCACCAATAACAACACCGTTGTTGTTGATGGTGATACGGGTCTCGCACTGCCCGGTGGCACACCAGCCACAGGGCCAGGACGAGCTTACCTGCCATGGACATTAGTAGAGAAAGGAATAGAAAAGGGCCACGCACCGGCTTCACAACGAGATGATCAGGAAGCTGAAAAAGCGCACGTAGTATATGAATCCCATGATGCGTGCGAGCATCATGCTTTGACGGGATCTTCAAACCACAAACGTTGCAAGGTTCGTTTGATGTATCAGACGTACTCGCGTCTAATAGCTCAGCCACGAATGAGGCCCGACCTGTCAATGAAAATCAGCGTATAAATCAATCGAAAACGGGAAAGGGCATACCACCAATGGCATAAGGGAATGTACCACCACCGACCAATGGTGTGATGGTCTTGAGCGACCGAGCTGAGAGACCGGCTGATACCAGCGTTATGTGGAGGACTGAGCACGTCATGGTCAGTGTTTCATGAGGAACCTGCCAAGTAAAATCGACAGAAAGTGGGATGGACGGAAATGAAGAGCGGTCGAGGTCTGGGCGCTCCGAGAATTGTGTGAGAATGGTGTTGACACGTTGAACGAGATGCCCATCAGACGTTACCAGTGCCGGCTTCTCACCGGTGTGTGAAATGCCCTGGACAGTGGTGATCTCCTTGATGTAATCGCCAGTCCAGTACCAGTCTGTCTGAAGACCGTCGTCTGTCGGTGTGGTGATGTCCCTGAGGTCGAGCACCTGACCCTTAACTCGCGTTTTGGGATCTTGTACGGCTCCGTATTTGAGGAACGGCACCGTGTAGCCGTTGTGCGTGATGGTGGTGGAGCGCGCGAGAGCTGCAGAGATGACCCCACCCGAGCGGACAAGACAGACAAAGGGGTCGCCCAGAGTAAAGATATCGGTGCCGGCGGATGGTCGAGCTGGTGTGGTGTGAGCATTCTTGCGTTTGAGAGACTTGGTGAACGAGGCACAGCGTCCAAGCCTGTTGAGGGACTTGCGATTGAAGCCAGTGTTGATGAGGATTTGGACAATTGAGGCCTTGTGGACCCAGTTGCCCTTGTAGAGGCACCAGTCGAGGGGCCGTATTCCAGGGCCAGACGGAGTAGGTAGCACGCCGGGGGAGGGATCGAGCGGCAGCAAGTCGGGGTCGAGCACCTCATCCGAAACAAAGTCCTCGAGCCCCTCTTCAAACTCGCGGACCTCAAGCTCGTCATCGGCGTCCTCATCAGTGCTATGGTGAGTCTGGTGGTGGTTGTCAGGGATGGGGGGGCTAAAAATATGCACGTTAGTGAGGGTTACACAAGCATAAGTAGTGCATGAGCGACTCACAGTGGTGCCGGATTAGAGGGATCCTCGCCTGCATCATCCGAGGAGATGCCAAAATATTTGTTGCCGCCGAGTGGCCGTAAGAAGTCAACACCGGAGCCTATGAGAAGGCTGTCGTAGTCGTAGACATCCGGCGAGAGTTGGGAGGTGGAGAGGATCGCGTGGGCTTGGTTGCGACCAGCAAGCCACGAGGCAGGTATGTTGCAGTTGACAGGTGTGAGGTCGGCGTCCCAGTGGCGCCGACGTAAATGGTTAGGGTTAGGGAGGAGTGTAAAACACAGTGAGTAGATCTCAAAGAAGAGGTTGTCGACGAAGGGCGGACAACTGGCTTGGAGAGACTCCAAGGCCACCAGTTTCGTCTTATATAGACTCTTCAGGTCCGCTTAGTAACGGGTGTAAGCGCACAGTAATCACCGACTCCATCGGCTATCCGATCGGATTCCCGGTCGGACCGCTGATTGGTAAGGAGCGGAATGTAATTACTGATGACACATCTTGCAACTAGAGCGGACCTGCCGAGCCATTTAAGGCGAGCCGGTGATCCGGGAGTCTTACCAAGCCTACCTACCTATAAATCTTACTGCCCAAAAGGTGGCCCCTTAGGGTGAGCCTTGGTTAGGGATACACCAAAAGCCCTCAAAATTTTGAGACTGACAAAAGTGCAAGTTGCATTTTCGCAGTTTCGAGACTGACAAAAGTGCAACTTGCACTTTTGCACTTTCGAGACTGACAAAAGTGCAACTTGCATTTTCGCACTTTCGAGACTGACAAAAGTG
>NW_006913070.1:1058938-1073289 GCF_000271625.1 Coniophora puteana RWD-64-598 SS2 | reverse complement strand
ACTCTGCATTCCTGATGCTGACTGCTCTTCAGGTGATGCTACCCCAGATCCGGTTTCTCACCCAAGTCCTTGATTTCCTGGCTACTCCAATTGAGTTTGCTTCACAGAGTGAATGGAAGAAAGAGTTTAACCAGACTCTACAAAAGCAAGGTAGCAGCAGCTCTGACACATCCCGAGAAAGGGCCTGGATGCTTTTTTATCAAGCCAAGGTCCAAGAAGTTCAAAAAATGGCTGAGACTTGGCTGGCATCCAATGAGTCAGACTGGAGTCTCCTTGAAAGAAAACACTTGGCAATTTGGGAGGATGTTTACTTGGCAGACAACAATGCCAAAAGCTTGCTTGCAGGCTATGGTGCACACCCAAAACGGCATACACCTGAATACAATATTGTCCATGGCAAGAGAGCACACATCTTCAACCTATGTATATCCTCTGCCAGGGAGCATGCTCGGAGCCTGTCAGCAGACGACACAAGTGATGCTGCTGTGGTGGACAGAGGCATGGCCAAAAAGTTGGTGCTTCTTGAAGACATGATGTTTGCCAAGGATACCTTTGGCCGTGTTGCCCGGTTTGCACCACCACCAACCAAGTACTTTTTTTCAGGTGTGAACCAGGTCCTCACTGAGGTGAAGGGTGCATTGGAACAGGTAAGTTGATCCCCTTTGCTCATGCGTGCGCACGCATTGACACTGTTCCCACTCTACAAGGTCATGTTTTGGATTGACCCTCTTTCAACCATGTTCCTCAGAGGCGACAAGCATCTGTGGCCAAACACAACTCAGTGCTTGCATGCATTTGTCTGTGACTACCTGAAACTGCCATTGCATGCATACTATCAGGTGTGTGACTCTGCTGCCTTGCCCTGGAGTGTGCAGATCAAAACAGCAATAACTCACACTGTGATTTTTCCCTCTTTGCCCTGCTTGTTGTCAGGTGGTGGATACCATTCTGGAACATCGACTTGACACTCTGGTGCCCATGAAAAACTGGAGGACTGTACTGGAGGAGCAACATGCTACCTTCCACCTCAACCTTGTAAAGCAAGTTTCCAAAGATGAAGTGCCAAACTCACTGAACAAGAACCTGAGCAATCTGTGTGCTGTGTGGGCAAACAAGCTGAAAACATTTTCAGATGCCAAGAAGTCACAGCTTCGACCCCAGCCAGATGCAAAAATATGGGAGAAGGCCACAGCTGGACTTTCTTCAGACCACAAAGGTGTTTTGCAGACTGCCGTCACCTTTTTGAGAGCAACTAGCTTTCAATGGAATCTAGCTGAAAATCCCTATGATGCTATTCACAACATTGCTGCACCTCTTCTCAAGCATGCATATCTCTCCAGGGAAAACAAGTCCTTTAATCAGCACATGGTGGCCTGTCCCTCCATCATTGCCCTCCGCAAAGACATTCAGGCTGCCCTGGAGAAACACCTTTCCTATGCCTTTGAGTGGCACGATGGAATGCAGGAAGGGTTTGTGCTTGAAAACAATGTTCCTCCCCCTGAGCTGTTTGTCACCACCTTGGGTGTCATCTCGTTCAAAAAAGATGGCCACCATATTGTGGAGAGTCCAGCCAATCAGGCTGTACGTGGAGCCAAGGATGATGTCATGAGGAATGGCAATGGACAAATCCTCAACACAATCATGGATCTGCTCCAGAAGCTGGATTTTGGACCAGACTGCAAGGACGGCCTTCTCCCTCCAAAGGTGGCTGCATCAGCCAAACAGCTTGTTATGGTAAGCATGTGTTTTTTATGCTGTGGATGTGCAAATGTGCTG
The DNA here is from genome assembly GCF_000271625.1 of Coniophora puteana RWD-64-598 SS2. NCBI lineage: Eukaryota > Fungi > Basidiomycota > Agaricomycetes > Boletales > Coniophoraceae > Coniophora > Coniophora puteana. The sequence goes on along the minus strand of NW_006913070.1, from coordinate 1,071,513 downwards.
ATAGCATCTACCAGAGTGTTGTGGCTGAATCTGAACTGTCCATTGTACAAGTGATGGATGTTGATATGGATGTTAACCCCTCTATTGAAGAACTGGGCCCTGACCGCTTGGACAAGGCACAGCGGGAATACTACCATGTCAACATGCCAAAAGGAATGTCAGATGTTGACTACATCACCATGCGGAAAGGGCTCTCCCAGAAGGCACTTGAGGCCCTGGTTTTCATTCAGGATTCAGCACTGGGTGCTGAAGAGGCCAAGGAGCAGAAAAAAGAAGATGCTGAAAACAAGATGAAAGATGCTCGGCTGAAAAAGGCTAACACAGCAAAAGCTCCCTCAGTATGGAATATTACAAAGGAACAAAAGGCTCAGGTAATCTGGAAGAGACAACAGAAGCAAAAACAAAAACAAGAGACAGATCAGGGATCTGATGAAGAACTTGATGTAGGGATGCATGGAATGAGCATTTCCCAGAGGCAAGACACAGGCATGTACTTTCAGCTTTATTTTGTTTTATTTGTATACTGATCAATGTAATTAGTTGGTCCACAATTGGGAGGATCTAGTGGTCCAAATGATAACCACAATGAGGATGAGGATGAGGATGAGGATGAGGATGAGGATGAGGATGAGGATGAGAATGAGGATGAGAATGAGGATGAGGATGAGAATGAGAATGAGGATGAGGATGAGGATGAGGATGAGGATGAGGATGAGGACGAGGATGAAAATGAAGATGAAGATGGTGAGCTGTCTTTTATATTCAAAATATGTGGTGACAGGTGCATTTGCTAAACCAACCTTACATTAGGTGTTATAAGTGATAATAATGACAGGGAGGAAAAGTCTGAGTCTGAGGGTGGCAAAAATAATCAAGATTTTTCAATGCATAGCTCTGGTGGGTTGGTTTTTTCTTTTTTGTAAGGCCCACAAGCAGCTAAGTTATTTTGAGTGTAGAACATGGCAGTACAGGCTATGAGAGCTCAGGTAGCTCTGAGATTGCCACCACTTCACAACAGGTAGTGATGCCTATGCATGTAAGAAAGCAAAAACGGAAACGAAACCCATCTCCCTTACCTGCTGCTGAGACAAACACCTCAGCACCCAAAAAGAGGGGCAGATATCAGAGAAAAGCCATATCTAACTGTAAGAACCTTCATAATTTTTTATGTAAATTACTGTATTGATCTCCCCCAAACTCAGTTTTCATTACATCTGATGATGATCGTCGCATGGATGCCCCTCTGACTGATCCTTTGGCCAAGTCATGATTTTACTCTATTTTTGTCTATCTATGTTTTTGTTTACATTTAGTGTTGGCTGTACTGTTTTAGTGCCACTGTGTTTTAGTGCATAGTAACTGCATTTTTGTCTATTGATCTATTATCCCTTGCCTTTTAACTGAGAGTTGTACATGGGTATGCACCCAGCATCTACTTATACATAGTCCACCTTGTATGATAGCTCCATATAGTGCATGCTCCTACACAGCTGTGCTGAGAGTAGAGGAGCCTAAGCTCAATATGAATGATCATTTATACCAGTAGTGACTTAGTGCTTTCATGATATTTTACTTTTTTTTACCTTAGGCTTGTGGTGGCATGAGAAAGTGGGCTTTGAATGCACTTGCCTTAACTGTATGTTTCTCTTTTTAGGTTGAAGGGGCCTCAGTGGGGCAGGACAGAGTTTTTTCTCATTTTTAGTCAGTATGACTGGATTTTCCAATTCATTCTCATAATATCAATGTAATTTAAGAATTGTTGAGGTACAGTGCCAGGGGATGGAGGGTGAGTGCTCTCAATCACCACCCAGCCACTGAGATAATTGTTCACAGGTGTTTGCCCAATGAATATTTCCAAGAAATGATTTGCCTAATTAGACATGGGGATGAGCAGCCTGGGACCCCTTGCACCAGAAAAATATCAAAATAAGATTTGCCAGTTCAGTTGAAATACCTTGCTCAGATATGTTAAGTAATTTTTGTTTTTGCATACATTTCCAAAAACTTATCCAATCCAGGCACCAAGTTTTATTTAAAATAAAGTTTGCAAAAGTATACTTATGAATTTGTGATGGGTGGCAGCATATATTTGAAATGCATTTTGTACATAACAGCCAAGTCATGAACTAGACTGGGCTGTCCAAAGTCAAAACCTGAGCCAATTGCATATCCTTAACAGCCCAGCAAGGCTAATAGTCAATAAAATTCCAGAAAAAAAATCAAACAATTTTCATTGGGCAGCAAAAACATCAATCAAAAGTTGTCAAATCCCTGTCAAACACCAATCAAACACCATTCACATATCAATCAAAACACCCCTCAAGCACCTGTAAAATCTCTGCCAAAGACCAGTGAATGTCAATCAAAATAATATAATTGTTAAATAGACTGGCCTTTGGCAGGTGTTTGACAGATATTTGAATAATGTTTGAATGGTGTTTGATTTGTGTTTGGTTGGTGTTTAACATGGATTTGACAGGTGTTTGGGTGATGTTTTTTTGCAATGCTGTGAATTGAAAAATACTGGTTAGCATAAACAATAGAAATAGCTTCTTGATGGCAAAAAAATAGCAGCTGGGGTTTGAGCAGAAGGGCTCTATGTGTGGCCAAAATGTTAAATGCTGAAATCAGTAATCTATGTGGACATCTTCAATGTAGCCACTGGTAGAATTGTAAGTATATACACTTAGATTACAAATACATATAGATTCTCCTACATGGATTGATGTCCTTTCCTACACCCCTACTGTGACTCATATATCATTTACAATATAGCCAAGATAAAAAAGAGGTTTGCTCTGTATCCAAGCTTCAACTGTACAATAAAATCTCACCATACTTCACCCATTATTCAAAAGTGCAATGAGAAATGGATCTTACATAGAAGCAATGGGATGTACTCACTGATATAGAAAACTATAGCTAAACCCAATGCAGCTCAATGATCCAGGTATGTCACACATTCCAATATTTCTGCTATTCTTCTGCATTTATTGCATGGTTGTACACCACTGGCACAAGGAGATACAAAGGCTACAACATAGGACATGGGAGAACACCTGTCTAGGGTTAATTAACCCCTAAAAGCTTATCTCTGTCCATCCTATTGTATTTTGAAGTTATGTAAATCTAAACATAGGGATGAACCCAGGAGTTACCATGGAGGATTTATCATGCAGGAATAATTATGTACCTGGCATAGAAGCACCTACAATCTCATGAATCAGCAGCTGATCAAGCCTAGATCTCTATAGATTGTTAGCTGATAGGGTCTGCACTCTTACCATAGTTGATCAGTAGATAGTATCAGTAGTTCCGCATGGTTTCTAGTATCAGCTGGTGCTACAAATGATCTCCTTAGTCAGTATTACAGGCATGCCTTACCAATCTCTTAGCAATCAAGGCACACCTTTAGTCAAACATTAGTTACAGAGCATCCCAGAGATTTTGAACCATGAACCTGGTACCACCGGTAAAAAAAGAGGGGAGTGGAGTTTTTTTTTTTTGCCAAAATCATTACCATCCATGTTGGTATCCTAGGCCAAAGCATCTACAACACTACAATAGACATCTGCAAGTAAATTACTTTGGTGGTTGTGAATTTGGCCAAAGCAATATTGCTCTGATAATGCTAAAGCATGAACTCCAGACTGCTGAAAGAGGTGCTGTACACAGATTATATGACTTGATTTAAAGGGTGGGGGACAAGTTTGAACACAGAATGCATAGTAATCAAGCAAGATTACATTATCATGCCTTTGGTGGTTGTGCTGGTGCATGTTTCCACTGGTGTAACCAATGTTGGGATTCTATCCCAGTTATCCAGTTGAAAAAGGAGAACATAATGCAAAAGCAGGTAGAGCTTAGACTTGTAACCAGCCTGCTTCTGCGTACCCTAAATGGGACCAATCCTGGAGCTTTTGCATCAGCAAGACTGGCACATCTCAACACACCTTTAGCAGGCAACCTGCAGAGTGTGAAATTAACAGATGCGAATATATTAGTCACCTTGGCAAAGCTCTGCTGAGGCAACCATGCAAGCACACTTCCTGTCAGATGTAAGGACATGCCCAGCAGACATGTTCTGCTGCACGTACCATTGAATATATGCCTGTGTTTCCTTCCCATCCTGTGTGAATGGAAAAAATGGCAGCTCCTCAAGGACAACTGCCTGTTAATTAACCCCCACTTCAAGTATACTGGCCCTGTCCACCAGTATTGTATCCTGAAAACTTGCTGGACCCCTTCTTCCTCAAAACCCTCTTGGTATCTGGCACCTCCGCTATCAAGATTGCATGATGTGATCCAGCTCTCTGCTCAAAGGACACCAAGATCATGGCTGCACTTTTCCTTCTTGCAAACATGCAAACCACTCCTGCCAAGCTTGAGGCAGACATTACTTGGGCTCCTGCTACACGCCACTATCTCTCACTGAAATGCTTGGGTTTGCTCAAAAAATGCACACTTGATTACCTATAAAACACTCTGTCAAACCTCCCCAGCTGGGATTGAAAGGTTACAGTCATGCTTTGTCTGCAAGCTGTCCACTATGTCATAGACATGGTGAACTGGGAGATGCAGACAGAACTGTTTTGTATGTATGTCCTCCCTTACTGTCAATACTCAGTATCTCCAGGTTTTTGATCTCAGCAACCTCACTTGGAGTGTCAAGACATCTTTACCTGTGGCTTGTGAACTTGCTACTTTGATTATCCAGCACCAGAAAGTTCACACAGATGATCTTAGTAAAAAAAAACCAAAGCAGTATTTCTGTCTATGCTATACTGGCTCTGGCTGCCCCTCTAACATGTTGATTGGATTTTTACAGCCCTTATTTCCCATATATTGCACCTCTGATTGCAAAATAACACAGTCTTTCAGGTTCCATTTGGCCTCTTGCTTCTAAGTCATGGTCCCTCCACTTGTGCTTTCAATATCTTTGCAGCTGTTGGTCTTTGTCCCGCTTACTTGACCTTGCAAACAATTTACCAGGTACTTTCTGACAAGTAGATTGCTCTTGCGTGCAAGGTGACATTAGGGATTCATGGTATACAGTGGGACAATGTGCATATATCAACCTCTGTGCACCCAACTCAGCAGGACATGGCTCACAGAAAAGGCTCAACATGAACACAGGACATTCTCTGCCCTCTACCTCATGTCCCACACTCTGTGGCCTATTTGCTGAATAAACATCTCGCTCACCAGGCTTCACTTGATCTCATAGACCACAAAATTGATATTCAAACTGATCTGGACCAGGGTATCATAGTCATTGACATGGTCAAGATCCCTCCAAACTTGGCTGGGAATGTGTTCAATTACTTGGGCAACCCAGACAAGCTTTGATACCATTCATATCTGCCTTTACCTGCTGGGGAAAAGGCTAACCAGTACTTGCTATCCACAACCACAATAGACATGTCCACCACAGTCAGAAATGTCAAGCCTCCCAACATCACATACATGGTGCAGCTCAAAATGTTGCTCACCCACTTTAAAAGTCTCAATATCCCTCGGAGCATTGATCAATCAATGCTTGCACGTGTCCAAAGCACCATGGAATTTTGAGACAGCAATTTGAATGCTTCTCATTGTTTTGAGGTCTTCCAGCTCAGTCCAGGGCCTTTTCATATTCTCTTAAATCTTAGCCAGCAAAATATTGCAGTGCACCAAGGCAATTATCATGATCCAGGAAGCTTAGCTTGGTGTATCAATATACTATGGCTCTCTCAGCTTGGAGGTGACAAAATGGACTATAAACTTATGTGCACTCTCTTTATTCAGGTGCTACAAGCCAATCTACTTGTGTACTGGGAATTTGAGACTGGCAAGACAATCTGAGAGCTAGCTGATGCAAAACTGAGCGCATCCAAGCTCTTTTTCATTGGCTGGTGCATATACCTCAAATATTTCTTGGATGATGCAATACAACACCTTGGAGAGGGCCTAGAAATCAACCACACTAGAAAAATATTCCAATACAATTTGCCAATTTAGTTAAAATACCATGGCCGAGTAGTTTAAGTAATTTTTGCATACCTGTCTGAAAATTATCCAATCTGGGCACTGAGTTTTATTTAAAATAATGTTTGTGAAAGTATGCTTATGATTCTGTGACAGGTGACAGCAGATATTTCAAATACTGGTATAGCAGCTGAGTCATGAAGCGGACTGGGCTGTCAATGTGGCTCAGAATCTGAGCTGATTGCAGATTTTTGACAGCCCAGAAAGGCTATTAGCCAGTAAAAATATGAGAAAAGGAAAATCAAACAATTTTCATTGGGCAGCAAACAATCAAACACCTGTCAAACACCTGTCACAGAATCATAAGCATAATTTCACAAACATTATTTTAAATAAAACTCAGTTCCCAGATTGGATAATTTTCAGACAGGTATGCAAAAATTACTTAAACTACTCGGCCATGGTATTTTAACTAAATTGGCAAATTGTATTGGAATATTTTTCTAGTGCCAGGCATTCAAAAGTGTCATCCTGCTGAACTGTGACTTGCTGGTGTTCCTACAAGCTGTCTCTGGGTGTTTCTTCAAGTGATTTTGGGCGGATTGAGCTTTTTTTGGGTATACTTACTGAGGGTTTTGCTGGTGCAGGTTGCCTTTCAATTATATGACTGAGATGCTTCATCTACTCCAGAACCTCAAGAAGATCTGGATACCTCAGCTCATGTAAGTGTCATATTTTTATTTCATATAGTTAAAGCTTACATTTCAAAGCAATGTCACGCATCAGTTTATGCTAATCAACATGTGTGGACAGCCAAATTATGCAACTGGACAAGACATGGGTATTGAGCACCTCATCAATGCAATGAAGGTTCACTTTTTCACTATCTCTTACTTTATTTTTACGCTCTTCAGGCATACTACATCCCCAAAAGAGTTGGTGGACACTGGGGACAGCTCTTGACTTATGCCGCTTTCATCACCGTACTTTGCCTGCTCAAATTTTGGTTCACAAAGTTCTTCAACACATGCTGGATTAGGACTAGTCACACTGAACCAGACACCTCACAAATGTTGCTCAGCTCATGCACATTGTTTACAAGACAAAAATCCACATACCTACACCTGGATGAACTACTCATGTTCAAGCTGTTGATATAATATCTGCAGGTGTTGACTATGATGAAAACTGGCTTTTCCAGCTGGCAGAAGTCATTCCAGGAGTGGGTGAGAACAAACCATTACAATTTCAAAGAAAAAGAACCAGAACCAATGCAGCCTGACAAAGATTCAACAAGTGGAGGCATTGAGGACCTCCTTGCAAGTAATGAGTCAAAAGAGGATGGTGACTCTGAGTTAGAGTCTGTGCATTCAGATGTCAATGACACAGAGCCTAGAGGTGGTAATGATGATGTTGATGCTGACATGAGAGACTTTGGAGAGTCCTGAGGCTGATGAGAATTTTGGTGAAAGTGTTATCTCAATGCTCAGACACATATTAAGTTGGGCAAATGTCACACTTCCTGCTCTTGCAAACATGTTATAGCTATTCTCTAATTCATTATGACCAGGCTATATTTACAGTGATAATCTAATGCTATGATTGTTCTACTCTGTCGGAAAAAGCCAAATGGGGTTTGCAATGGTTTCCTATTAAGATAGGTTTGCAATCCCCATTGTAAAGCAATGCAAACATTGAAATTCCATTGGACAAGGCTGCTTTCCATCATAAGGGTGTTCTCAACTGATTCTCAATTCCATGGCAATCACTTTAAAATAGCTATCACAATGACCGAAGGGTCCCATTGGAATATACTTTAATTCTTGATTCATTATGAGGCAATTTCAATACATTTCAATTATATAGCCATATTCCTAGGATTTTTCCAACATCCTGACACTTGCAAGCTCATTTTAAAGGCTGGGAAAACTGGGAGGGTGGCTCAGGACACTTTGGCTGGCAAATAATACTAGTAGGGACATGCATCCGTCCAACAAGGGGCTCCTTGAATGCAATCTGAGAGTATGAGGAGGTGAACGTGTCTTGAGAAGACATGTTAGATGTTTCAGAAGCTGTGAGAATGCCTGCAAAGTATCAAAGTCACTGACCCAAGGTTTGTCCTTAATTTGAAACTTGCTGACATGTTGCATGAATGCCGTTGGAGGAGGAGGAGGGGGAATATCACCAGTGTCAAGCTCTTCCTGCTTGAGTTTTTTCTGTTTCCTTGGTGCTGTTTTCTTTGCCAGCTTTTTCTCCTGAATCTTGGCTTGAAGCTGAATGTTGTACTCCTCAGTAACCTTGAAGAGTCCTGGACTAAAAACTCTTGCCCAGCCTGGAGTCTCTCCTATGAACACAATGAGGTTAGCAAGGGGAAGAAAGGGATTTGGGGCTTGTTTTAACAAGCTTGTCCACCTCATCTTTTTGAAGAAGATAGTTAGTTGAAAAGGTTGTCACAGCAGTAGGATCCTGTAAACTTTAGTGCTGTAATAATATGAATGTTGATAGTATTCAAATTCATGCACACGCACCTTTTTAACTGTCATCAACATTCTTCTTCCTCATATAATTGTGCCAACATGCCTTGAGGTGCATATATTCACAGACACTGGGGTCAGTTTGCTTCTCCTTGTTACTCTGTGGCTTGCTGTCCTCAGTGGTTAGTGCTCATGGCTCTACAACAGCAAGACAGATGGTTTTGATTGTGCAGTTTTGGCCACCCTGACCAAACTCTTGTTGCATCATCTTGATGCTGGACAAGGCTCCAATGCACACCACACATTCAATGTCAAAGACACCAATGCCCTAGATTCAATCACTTAATTTTGGAATATAAAAAATCAACATCCACTTACAGTTGAAGCAATAAAAGTTGAGACAAGCACAGAGATTTTGCTTGAGGCCTTGCACTTGGAAAAAATGTGATCAATGTAATTCCTTGACATGGAAGAATGGAGGTGCAACTCCACTTTACTCAATTTGAGAGTGTCAGAGATCCACCAGCAGAGATAGCTGGCAATCCAGGCGGCCAAGAGATAGCTGTTGATAAGGACAACTGTCTTTAGTGGCCGTTCAGCATTGGGTGCAGTAGGTACAAGAAAAATGATAGTTTTTGAGACATTTGATGCTACTGTACAGCTGGTGTACAGTGTACACATGATTAGGCTGATTCACAGATTCCATGAGCTGCGTAGTTGTACATGGGACAGTGTACAGGATTGGTGGTGGGAGGGTTGCTGACAGGATGACGACCAGCAGGTTCAAAGTAGAGGCAGGATTTCACCTAGGTGTGAGTATACTGGATGAAAGGCATCCTTTTCACCTCGTTGAGGGAATCCACTCAGAATGATGAAGTGCACTTGATCTATAAAAAAGAAACCAATGCTCTTGAGGAATGCACAGTTTGTAAACATTGATGAAGCAAGCCAACAGATATGGCTGCTTTTCAGTCAAAAGAGCTGCTTGAGGGCAATGAATATGTCCTTGTTGTATACTTGTTTGATTCTCTGTAGAAAAAAAAAAAAACTAAAGGTAAGGAAGCACTATATGTGTTGAATCAACCAAGATATACACTTTTCACAGCTCCTTGTCATCTGTGGTATCCTCAGTGATCTGATTCAATGGGATGCCCATGCAATTAAATTCCTCAACCTGTGGCAGTGTGAGAAGCTTAAAATACAGCGAGGAATTGGCTTACATGGTTCTGTTGAAGGAGCTTCATCAGAGAGATTGTCAATGCAATTTTTGAAGGCTGAAGACTGAGGAGGAGTGGAAGGATCATAGTTATTGTCTTTCCATAGCCTGTTTCAGCCCAAACAATAACATTCTCTCCAGAAAGTGTCTTCAGAGTAGATCTTAGCTGAAATTCACGAAGCTCACTCTGGCTCTTTGTGTAGAAATCAAATCACAAGATAGCTTGATGTATCACCAGAGCATCAGGCAGAGTGAGATTGTTGACAAAATCAAATGATAAATAGTTGAACAATTTGTGAGCTGTTTTAATCAGAGGGCCTTGGATATAGAAAAAAACATGCATGATTAATTCTGTGATTATCAAATAAACAAATGACAAGATATGGACGAGGTAATAGGAGGTATGCTATGTACATCCAGATGTGTTGTGTTGCGCGCTTGACCGTGAATCCAAGGCTGCCAGCGCTCAGCAGAAGCTAATTTCACACTCCCCAGGTTCCCTGCCAAAGGCATGTTGAGATGTCCCAGTCTTGCTGACACAAGAGCTTATGGCTTGGTTCCCTTTTTGGAATGCAAGATGTGGTAACTGGTTACAAGTCTAGGTAGAGCTGGCTTTACTCATTGATGTGCATGAGTCTTCCACCCCATCTATGGACCATGATATTATGTAGTCCAACATACTGTTCACCATCACCAGGCAGAATAACAGCAAGCTCATTAGAGGTAGGTAGACTGTTGTGTTGTTTATTAGACTGTTTTTGAAAGCAAATGTTGATAGAAACATCAGCATCAGCAGACAAAGAATCAGCCAACTCTTTTGCCTGTACATAGACACCAACAAGAAAGTTATGATGGTATAGCTGGGCAAATGATGCATCTGAGGTGTCCAAAGGTAAGAGAGAGCCAATGCAATGGCAAAATTCTCCGTGAATTTTAAACACATAGTGGCCACCACCACATTGATCAATGGTCTTACCCTGCCTCCCTACATATGTCTTAGCCAAAGCATTATTATACCAACAGCTATTAGGACAGAGGCTCACAGCATCTTGCTCATCTGAAGACCACAGATGCTGCAATTCATGGCAAAGGACATCAAGCATAGGAAACTGGCCTTTTTCATTCAAGCAGCATTGACAAAAAGTGGGGTTCTTGCAGCTTGACTTGGCATGCTTCTCAGCCATCCAATAGAGAGCATGACACTTCCAACATTCAACATTCATAAGGTCCATATTATGAGGAGGGATCTCAGCCTTGCTAAATGGACATCATACCTAATCTAAGAAGGCCTGTATACAACACATTAAATGTTGGAATGCGGTTGAGACACCGCTTTGGTGACAGCTCGGGCAGCTCGGGAGAAGTGAAGCGGAGAAGCAGGGAAAGAAGTAGAGAAGCAGAAGAAGAAGAAGAAGAAGTGGGCAACGGAAGGCATGGAGGAGCAGAAGCCAGCAAAGGAATGCTGGTGTATACATAGTGAAGCACACTTGTCCTTATCCCCCACTCGCATATAACACAGTGTTTGGGAGTAAGCTCAGTTCATTGCCGCTCACCCGTTGAGACAAAGACTAACGACTAGTGTAGTTTTGTCTTATATGTTTCAGGTACATACACTCGCTGTCACAAATTCCAGTATTTCTACTATTTTTCCACATTTATTGCACGGTTGTACACCACCGGTACAAGGGGATACAAGAGATACAACATAGGACATGGGAGAACACCTATCTATGGTAGATTAACCCCTAGAAGTGTCCTTATCTCTCTCCATCTTATCATATCTCGAAGTTATGTCGATCTAGACATAGGGATAAACCCTGGGGTTACCATGGAGGATTTGTCATGCAGGAATATCTATGCACCTGGCATAGAAGCACCTATGATCTCATAGATCAACAGCTGATCAAGCCTAGATCTCCATAGATCGTCAGCTGATAAGGCCTGGACTCTTATCATAGTTGATCAGTAGATAGTATCAGTAGTTCCACATGGTTTCTAGCATCAGCTGGTACTGCACATGATCTCCTTAGTCAGTATTACAGGCGCGCCTTACCAATCTCTTAGCAATCAAGGCACACCTTTAGTCAGACATTAGTTATAGGGCCATTGCCATTGGTCGAACCAAATACTGTACAGTCATCATCCCAAATAGTCTAGGGCAGACACAGCATGATATCATAGATCTGTACTTGTATTTAAGGAGGCATATCCTGGAGCGTACTCTCCAGTCTAATCCACTTGTTATACTCGAGATCACCACTCTCATCCAGCTCTCTAAGCTCACCACTCATCATCTATATCTCACATCACTTATCCCTCCTCAAGTTCCCTCAGTAGTTTGGTGAGTAACAGTTTAGCTGTTACACTCGCATATAACATAGTGTTTGGGGTTTTGTCTTATATGTTTCAGAATTCTAACATTAAACACTCTAATCTATTGTAACCCTGGAGCGCTAACCCTAACACTAGTAATAAAAGTTCACAGTGTTATGTTGAACTTGGTAGAATTTCCTTGTATGTTTATTTCACAGTGTAATGTTGGACTTAGTGAAATTTCCTTGTATGCTTATTTTAGGGTGTAATGTTGGACTTAGTGAAATTTCCCTGCATGCTTATTTCATGGTGTAATGTTGGACTTAGTGAAATTTCCCTGCATGCTTATTTCATGGTGTAATGTTGGGCTTAGTGAAATTTTCCATAATCCAATCATGTGACTAATTTTCATCACTGGACAGGTGACCATAGTGTGACCGGCGACCGGCGACTGTGAAGCTGGCGGCCGGCGACCGGCGACCGGCGACTGTAAGTCCGGCGACCGGCGACCGGCGACTGTAAGTCCGGCGACCGGCGACCGGCGACTGTAAGTCCGGCGACCGGCGACCGGCGACTGTAAGCCGGCGACCGGCGACTGTAAGCTG
>NW_006913070.1:971669-1053608 GCF_000271625.1 Coniophora puteana RWD-64-598 SS2 | reverse complement strand
GTGTCCGGCGACTGCTGATGGGTGATTGGCACTATCCAGTGGCTGTACAGATGGATGACTAACATGTATGTGGCTGTTGATACCCTAGTTTGGCTCCATTAGTCATCACACTTGCCTTATACAGCCACTTCCCTTCCCAGAAGGTTCACCACCCAGCACTGGCCGGCGACCATAGATGGCTGAGCGGTCGCCCATGGTCGCCAATAAAAATTACCCGATTGGGCTGGGATTTTAAAGTTACCATATTTGGATATGGTTTACCCTGCTGTGTGCAGAAATCAGGGTCTCCAGCTCCCTAGAAACCATCCGGCGACCAGGCGACCGTCCAGATTAGCCCTTACGAGCGGTATAAGATTATTAGAACGTAGGAGATAGACGCCCAGCTAATCCCGAGCGCTTATTAGTCACGTGGAACTGACTATTCTTAGGGCGTGAGAAGTTTCAGGTATTTTTACATGAAACACCTATTTATAGGTTATTTTCCCACTGTGGGACAATTATATCATTTAAGGTAATCCCGATGCGATCGCATCGGCCTCGGCATTCACATCAGTCATCAAGCATGCTAAGTATAGCTGAAACACTTACTAACATCTATTCCTATACAATGATGTCATTTGGATGCACCCGTAGAGGCGTCTCCCGCCTCTCCACAGACATCCGATGGTACTCCACCTTGAAACTATTTTGGTCCTGAAGAGTATATATACGAAACAGGTTGCTGGGGGAAATCCCCAGCCTGTTGACCAAGTTTCAACTCCTCTTCTCATTACGCTTACCCTCCTCGCTTCGCTCGTCGGGCAAGCTACCACCCTAATTTGCTAGTAATTCAATAATGTCAATATGCTGCTAATATGATATTTTCAGTCAGGGCAGTATAATAAATATTGCCATAGTTATGCAATATACAGTACCATGACTATCTTAAATATATCAACGTTAGCAAAATAAGAGCAGTTAGTCATGTTTTGTCAGTATTTTGAAAAGAAATAAACCTTTACCAAATCTCAGAGTAATGTTCATGTATTGTTAATGGCAATATCAGCAGAAAACATGTAATTTTGATCACAATTTGATCTTGTTTTGATCAGGACAAAATGGTAAATTGTACCCAGTGTTATACCCGACACCTTCGAATCGAGTTCGCTACGTGTTTGCTAGCGTTCTCTCCCACTCCTCGTCCACTGAATTCCAACACACGGTGGGCCGGTGCATTGAAGAGGCGGTGAGGCATGAGGCTTTGTCACCTTCAAACTTATTACCCAAACGTGCCGATTCGCGAAGCCAGTGCGACAGTGTCCATGACAAGAGATGCAGGAAAGGGGTCCAGCGTATTGTAGCGTGCGCAATAAAACCAAGCTGTATTATTCTAATGGTATTACACCCTGGTCTATATATCTAAAACTTAGCATTGACGAGCGCCTTCCATCCCGTGCCTCAAGTCGTCCAGAAGCTTCAGATTCTGCACACGCAGCGCCTCGACTTCCCCACCAAGGGCATCCTCCCACCACCTCTCGCCCTCGGGGACATCTCTCCACCCGCCACTCTGGAACTTTACGAACGCCTTCGGGCTCCCTCCATGCGTCGGCGCGCGGAGAGCGAGTACGCGGTCCATGTGAGGGGGTGGGTTCGATGGCGAGTAAGCTGCCCCACTCGGCGAACTGCGGCTGAAGCCCTCGCATGCAAGTAGAACCGGCGGAGGGACCGTGATACGGCCGTGCTTGAAGCATATCCACGAGACGGAGACGCAGTGAAGCGTCATGCCGTCTTCGAGATCGTCTCCCGCCCTGGCCGCGAGGAGAGCCGCGACCTGTTCAGGGTTTGAAGCAGATCCGTGATCGTTGGCGCCTGGCGAGTTGATCCCGTCGGAGTTGGACGGATGGCTCACGGCTACGCGAGGGGTGGCGCTCACGGCGGGAGTGGTTGCTTCGGTCGAAATCGCAGGATTCAAGGTCTTTTTCTTGCCAGGTGGCGTTCGAGATACGAAGCGCGAGACCATGTACATCTGCAGTGCGACAGTTAGCTACGAAGGATGAAAGACATTCAGTGCACCGCACCCATTTGTGGTCCCAGGCCCCGATGTTGCTGCGCACCTCATACCGAGAAAGCATTGGTATCTCGCGGATGAAGTGAAAGTGGGTGGCTGAGAGGAAAGAGTATCAGCGAAAAGAATAACACTTCGAGAAGCACTGTGAACGCACATCCAAGAGCTATCCATCCACCGCAGCGCGCGAACGAGAAGAACGCCTTCATAGCGACTACGAATCGCCCAGCGTCGAGGATCTGTCAGCACCACAGCAAGGACAGGGTACCGTGAGCACGAGCGAAGGACTGCATGACAATGCGAGACGTACCTTTGCGTAGCTCGAGTTACTAAGATGCATATAGAAGTCTCCCTCGTCCAGTGCTGCCGAGGCGAGTGTCAACTGTATACTAGCAAGAACAGCTAGCAAGACGACGCACTCGCAAAAGACTTCCATACAGTCTTGAATTCGAACGGACTTCGGCCCACGGGACATTGGCCCTCCGCCCAGTTGGAGAGACTACGAATAGTCTCGGCTTTCGAAGAGAACTTGACAGCGAGACGCGTGCGAAGTGCGAGGTACTCGAATCGCTTCTGGAACACCGGTAGGAAGATACGGACTTGATAGGTTGGAGGGAATAGATAAGAAAGTAATAGGAAATGTAATTGGACTAGACGCACTGTGCCATCCGAAAGGCAGCGACTTGAGGTTGACGAGGAAGATTATGACCGTGAGGTACTTGGCGAGGCGGAGAAATACGTTTGAGGTCGGTCTTCTCGCGATGCCTTGAGGGACTTGGGGTATTGCGCGTAGTAGAGACGCGATGATGGGACGGAAGTCGGACGCGCGACGGACTTTGGCAAGCGCGCCCTCAATGGAGTTGGTCGGCATGATGGCGGGTGAGCGGGAGCGTCGGGGGTGTCGTGTCCGGAGCACCTGGGTATGTCGGCGTACGTGGTAGAGGTGTAAAGTCCGGCGAGGTCGTTAAGAGCGCTAGTAATCCCCATCATATCGGTTCGTGAGGATGTTGCGTGTCCCCAATAACGTTAATGACCGGTATGATCGCGACACGGAACCGGCGCGCGAGGGAGGACATGACCGAAAACACATGACAGTATCACCAACCGCGGTGGACCCTCCAAGGCTTCCTCTTCATTTACTCGCTACCTAGGCTACACATGCTAATGAACTACAAGAAACGAAATACGAGGTAAAGAACGTCAATGCAGACTGAGTTGCTCGGTAAATACTGGATATAATGATGACTGGGTAAATGAACTGTGTCCGTTCCGAGAGATGTTTCCATCCAAGCGCGTATGCACAAATTTATAGCGACGTCGGCTCATCAACGTCGGGCTTAAAGCGTAGTCGCCCAAGCAAGAGGGTGTCCCAGCGACTCGTCGGAGGAGTGCCCGACGTAGTGTCCGAGACCTTGCTCGCGAACAGAGCACGTTCGGGTATCTCTTCCTGGTACGAAGGCCCCTCCTCAGCAGCGGAGGTCTCGGCGTCGGTCGTAAACGTGCCCCAAGACTGCCCCACTCGCGGATTCGCGTAGACGTTGAAGTGGGCGTGTCCGTCGGGGTGAGCATGGCTCACGAACAGAGCGTAGTCAGGGGCATCGAGCGTGCCGACAACTAAAGCCCAGCGATGAGCGAACGTAAACATCATGAAATACGAGTGACTGACCAAGGAAGACGTCCTCCTTTTGGATAAGATGGCTCGAAGCATACTGTTTCATTATGGTATCCACGTTCGCCTTGAACCAGCTCTTGGGTGCGTCGAGGTTTTCGATGAAGCGATACATCGTCGACTCGGCGAAGACGTACGCAGCTTTCGTACCGGCTCTCAAAGGGAACGAATAGCGTCGGCTGACACTTTCCCTGCAGGAATATGTCAGAAAGAAAGATAAACATGATCGAAACAAATACTCACGAATACGACCCGTCTCCCTTGTCCTTGAATGTCAGGAGCCCGGCGAGCGAGCGAGGGATAGCATCCAAAAAAGTACGTTGAGCAGCGTTGCGCTTGTCCTGCCGCTGCTTTCCCTCCTTGACGTCCCCGTATCCCTGGAGCCGCGGCATCCCGCTGAGCACTCCGTCCGATGTCTTCACGGGGTCTAACGCGTTGAACAAGACGACGAATTCGCCGGAAGGCTTGGACAAGTATCCGACGGACCCAAGCGCGATATGCGAGGGCGACCACAAGGGAAGTGTCACTAGCGTAAAACGAAGCTTATGTTAGACGCTGAATCCACGAAATGACGTGTGCGACTCACAGGTATGGTTGAACTCGTGCGTATGTCTCGCGAGCAGTCGATATCTCCTCTCGTCTCGCAACAGCTTCTGCCGATCATCCAACAGCGGCGGCGATGTATACCCAGCATACTCGTCCGCAGCGGATCCCGCCACTGTCGGACTAGGCAGATTCTTCAGACTCGCAGGCGGGCTTGAGCTGAACAGGGACGACGTCCCACTCCCAGACTCCGAATCGTCCCCAGGCATCGATGACTGCCTCGACGGCGTATAGATAACGGGCACAGGAAAGTCGACCTGGCCCTCGTGACTGTGGCCAGTATGATGCCGATGCGGCGCGCCGATCGGTTTGAACGGCTCGGGTGGCCCTTGACTGGCGCTCGAATCCGAGACAGGCGACATTGTCATATCTCGAGACGACCTCGAGTCTCTCCCGTCGCTCGCCATATGCGAGCTCGCTGTTTCATACACGTCCGAGTCATCAAGCGGCACCGTCTGTTGCGGCGGCGTGATGGCTGACTCGACAACGGGGAGACCAGTCGTTGGTCGGGGATCGGGCGACGGAAATACAATGCGGTGCAGGCCAGGCTCAGCCCACGCATCCGCGTCCTTGGGCGGATGAGGACTTCCTTCATCCACAGGACGACGAAGCCGCTTGAGTTCAGTAGCGATGTCCGAAAAAGGTGGCCGTAATGCAGGATCGCGAGCCCAGCAGCGAGTGATTAACATCCTCAGAGCTTCAGTGCTCTGCTTATGATGAGGGAAGGGCGGTCGCCTATCGTTGTCTATATTCATAGACGTTAGTTATATATACACGGGCACACTTAGGATACACTTACCAAAGATCAAGTGAGCCACAGTGGTGTCATCAAGAAGTGACCAAGGGAGGTCGCCCATACCAAGAATCTCAATACACGAGATAGCGAACGCGTAGACATCGATTTCGGGCTTGAGCCTGTTATCCCCGTCAACGAGCTCGGGGGCTTGCCAACGCAGAGTACCGTCTATCAACTCATTAGCTAACATGAAGATGAAACAACAATATAGTACATACGCGGCAGGGCCGTCCCGCTCAAGCGGTACGCTTCCGACTTGAGCTCGCTCTGACCAAAGTCAGAGATAACGCAGCGCCCACTCTCGTCAACGAGTACATTAGCAGCCTGCAGTGCCATGAGCAATCGTAGACAGACATGCATACTATCCGCTACGCACCTTGAGATCGCCGTGGAAAACTCCCTTCGAATGGAGGTACTCCATCCCCTTTGCAACTTGATGCATGCAGCGAATGACATCGACTTCGGGCGAGACTAAAGAGTCCCCAACACTCGCGACCCGCCTCTTCTCCCTCTGTCTCGGACTCGCCTGCCTCAAGAGTTCGCTACCCGTACCGCTCCTCGTCGCATCGAGCTCCCGGTCCTTGGCGAGCTTCAGCCACTTGACAAGGCTCCCGCCGTTACAGTAGTGGCTAACGATGAACCACGGTTTCTCGCCAGCGGCACTGCTTGCGCCGTACAGCCGGAGCACGTTGGGATGGCGAAGCTCTCGCCAGATCGAGACCTCCCTGACGAAGAGCGAGCGCGGGACAGTCGGGCCGAGAACCTTGATGGCAACATGGTGCTCGCGCCAACGACCGAGGTAAACGTCAGAGAAGAACCCGACACCAATTTTGCTGATACGGTCGACTTCCCAGCTACAAGACGTCAGCCTTTACGACAAACTGAAGGAAGGAACGGCAGCGCTCACCGGGTAATTGTCCAACTGGGCAAATCCCAAGGAGCGGGCGCATCATCCTCCGACACCCCGATGTTCGACGCGTCCTTGATGAACCCCGGCCTCGCACTCAACCTCGTCATCGCGTCAATCCCACTCTCCAAAAACTCCCGATCGAGCGTGTCTCTGCGATTCGACACCCCATGTCGCGCATACTTCTTCGCTGCCCCGCCAATCTCAGGCACGGGCTCAGACTCATCGATCCAGCCCGGCTCGCTGCTAGGCGACCCTCCACCCGCCTCGGGCTCCTGCAACTCCAGCGCGCGCCGGAGCGTGCGCACCGCCTCTGGAATCTCGCCCTTGCCGATCTGCATCATGCGCATCATCTCCTCATCGCTGTGCGACCCGATCGCAGCTCGGAGGAGCACACGTAGCGCCTCCTCGTCACGCACGTGGTCCTCCGCGTTCTGGTGATGATGCAGCTCGGTGAGCTGCCGGATGTAGTCTGGGCGTGGCGGAATGGCCGTGACCGCGGTGTCCGTCGACGTGCTGCTCTGGACGTAAGGCAGGGTTGGTGGCCTTAGCGTTGACACGGATTCTTCGAGGTTGGGATGCGAAGGTGTAGGTGTCAGGTGGGCGGAGCTCCCTCCAGGCGATGCGTGCCCAGAGGGTGGCCCTAACGATGAGTAAATAGGGGGTGGCGATGCACCACTGCCCGTCGCTGGCGGCTGGTCGACGCCAGTGAGCCCGAGCCTGTTGCCGCCCACCATAGCCGTCTGGCTGAGCACGGCCCAGTTTCGTCGTTGCTCTGCCGTGACTTCTTGGACTTGGCGCAAGACACGGATTTGGATCGAAACCTATGTGTACGTGAATGAACATCATTCTACGACTAAAAGGCAGATACGACTCACTCCAAACATACCCACGACATCGGTGAGTGCACGATCACAAGCAGTAATCTCACGCAGAATCTCGTCGCGCTTGAGATAACGCTTGATAAATGGGCGGTTTACCTGCCGCAGAAGAAACGCATGGATCTCGTGCAAGGCTCTATGAACGCCATCAGCGAGGACACCGAGCATGAACGGCGGCGACTTACGCTACAAGTCTGCCGAGAGGGCCCTCGAGCTCGTCGCCGACAGCACTACCAGCTTCGTCGACCTCGATCCTGACAGAATACAGGATGGTCGCGCATCGTTCGATGAGTCTCAGGCACGCGAGGCGATTGGTCTGTACGTCCCATTAACCACACTTCTCCGCTCTCAGTCAAACAGGGACTTACATCGACCTGCTCCATAGCCTCCCAGATACTAAGTAACGTCCGGGCTGCCTCTTCGAGTCCAAGGACGGGTACAAATCTGGTGACATCGATCGCCACATTCAACGCCTCTTTGGCAATGGGTGCTGCGACGTGTCCCGCATGTACGACTAAAGATTCATTCGTGCGATGTTAGTTTGTGACACCAGCCCAACGAAACTAAACTATCGCTCACCAGTGTTTTTTATCCTCAGTCTCTTACCCACACGGGGTGCCTGCTGCTCGATTTCCTCAGGGTTGAGGATGGAGTTGATGGCAACAGAAACATGCTGAGATGGACAAAGTCAGCAGTGGCGCCCACGATTGGATGCAATATGCGAGCTCACCTGCTTGGTACGCTTGCGTGCCTCCTTGTCCTCCTTCTTGACATGGTGTTGACCCATACCGGCCCATGATCCCGCGCGCGGACGACTCGCCGAGGACGTCGAAGACTCCTGACGCTCCGGAGGCTCTGGCTTCTTCCCCTTCTCGTCACCTTGTGTTTGAGCAGGCGGGTCGTTGGCAAGAGATGGGCGAGCTGGCGATGTGTGACTCCCAGGTCCATTCTTGTCTGTTTGGCGTCGGGAGAACGGGTTATATAATTTTGATACCGCAGACGAGATGCTGCCGCTGCCCGTGCTGTTCCGTGCTTTCCTTCGCACTGAGGTAACCGATCCGAGGGAGGAAGGTGCCTTGCTGGGTGACGCCGAGGCTTTGACCGAGGACAAAGCGTTGCCCTTGCCGAAGAAGCTATTGACCTTGCGTTCCTCGTGCTCCTTCTCTTCCAGTCCAACTCCGAGGGCGGAGAGAATGCCTGTTTGAGGCGCAGACTTGCCACGCGGCAGCGCAGGAAGATCCTTCGCGACCATCGGGGGTGTCCCACCGGGGAACTTGACAGAGGTGCTGGAGGTTGAAGGTGGCGGCTGTGGTTCGGAGATGCTGCGTACAGCAGCAGGGGCGCTAATCGCGTCGACTTTCTCAATGGACAGCGCGCGATGCTTCGTGCGCGGGCTGCGGGTCATGGGAGGCGAATCACCGAGTATATCGTGCACCTCGGCTTCACGCTGAGCGCAGGAAGACGCACCAGCGGCATACGCAGCAGACCAGTTTGGTCCTCCCACAGCGCTGTCGCCCGCTCCTCCATCGTCTCCGCCTTCTTCATCCTCTTCATCCTCTCCATCTTCGACCATGTGCGGGTTCGCTGCGTTCGGGTCGGAGGTGGCCCAGTCGTCTTGAGGCTTGCGCTTGTTCCACCAGGACCGCGGGGGCGCATTTGGGGGCGTCGCGTCGCCGGGTACATGGTACGGATTGCGAGGGGGAGATGGCAAGGGAGAATCCCGGCGGGCACGTATAGGGGACTGGGCGCGGGAGCGGGAACGGGTGGGGTCATGTGATGGCGTGCGCGAGTGGACGGGTGTCAAGCTTGCGCTCATCGGGGATCCAGATCTGCCGCGTCCTCGACCCAGATCGAGCGATGTATGCCGTCCCCTGCTCGCCGTCTCCGGGAGACTGAGAAATGACTGGCCTGGAGAGCTGTGGGTGCTGAGCGGTAACGATGGCGGCGGGATGCTGGAGAAGGTGGGGTGATCGTAAGATTGGGGCAAGGGGATCGGGGTGCGCGAAGGAGTAGTGCGGGGTGAAGGAGATGAAGAATGAGAGTGTGGTGATGGGTTGAGTGGTGATGAGATGCGAACGGTGGAGTCTGAAGAGGATGAATGGGCTGGGGACAAGCCTGATGAAGTTCGGGTGAAGGGATTTGGAGGTGAAGCCATGATGGTGGCTGATCGTGGTGGGCGTTAATGTTATAGATGGGAATCGCCGAAGGAGGGCGAGGTTTATATGAGATGAAAGAGGCTGCACACCTCGTTACTCAAACTGTGACCCGTCCACACCGACGACGTGTATGCCCTTCCCTTTCCGGAGTCGCTGGAGTTGCCGCCGTCACACCCGCGGTCCTCCCAAGAGGAAGATCCGCGGTGGAATTCGACCCTCGCTCGCGATCGAGTGCCCAGTCACGGATGCGTGCACGTACGGATCCGCTGGTTGACGAGGCTGCTCGCTTTCGGTGGCGAAATGGTGGTCGAAGACGAGGAGCAAACCTCTCGTTGGCATGTCCTCATACCCCCAGGTACTGCCGCCGGCAACTTGGCACCAATTTGCAAAGTACCTACCGGCGGCTAATACTGACGTCGTTGAGTCAACCTCCATTTTTGACACTGCGTACTGCTCTTAAGGTCTAGTCGAGAATGTTCTTTGTCTACAGCTAATCACAGCTCCTAACTCGCTCTAATCACCAATCGAGCTTCCCAGCGGCAGTGCCAGTGCAGATATAAACAGCTGCCTCGGTACCTCCGCTAGCGCCGCACCACCAACTTGGAAACGAATAGCGATGCTCCGGTTTCTTCCATTGCAAAATGCCCAAGCTTATTGTCAATGCCAGGCGAAGGCCTATCGCTGTTCGCCTGGTTTCTAGTTTCTAGGTCCGAGTCTTCCTTCGATGAATGCATTGTTCCAAACTTCTGTCATCGGCTCAGGACTTTGAGTCTAGATGCTAGTAGGATCAACGCATTGTAGTTGGAGAATGTACTGTGTTCGTAGTACAAAAGGAATTGGCGACGTGTCATGCCAGTATATGGGCACGTATGGTTTCATGCTGTGCCGCTCCCCTATGGCTACACCGAGTCAGATCATATTTGCAGCGTTCGAGAATCAGCCTTCCCCCAGTGTTTGTCCCTTGGCGTGTAACAACCAGCTCGTCTATCTCGCCGAATTATCAAAGAATAACGCGCGCGACGTTAGCTGTGCTTTCATCAAAATGTATCTGTACAGCGCTCAAGAGAGTACAATTGGGTATTTATTGGTGTGATAATTAGCCCCTGTCAACAACGTCGCTGGCAACAGTTAACGGAACGGGTTTGCTCATACTATGATGCACTAGAGCCATCCTCACTAGAGATCTTAACCTTAGAGCGTGCAGCATTTAAATTACAGGAAAAGTCAGATTTTTACATCTTCCAATCGAACCGCGCTGACAACGTACCACCACTGCCGTTCACCCGAGCGAGTACGGCATCCAATCCACCTCTAGCCCAAGCTCTTCGAACCAGCCAACTTCGTGTGCCTCAAGATCGCAGTTTTCACCACGTTCAACCCTTTCGATTCGACACACAAACGCACGACGAGCAACAATGCAGTTCCTCAGTGCTTCCATGTCCTTTCCACAGCTACTTTCGCATATCCGGCGCCGGGAGTTTTCCATCTCGGGGTTGTAAAGACGAAAAGACCGACTGACTACCTTCGCGACTGGTGTTGACCAGCTCAAATGTTTGGAGGGGGGGGGGGGGGGGGGAGATGATGGAAGACGTCGTGCAAAGTCGGGCCAGTCCAAGGAGCATGAACATCCGCTGATCATCACAGAGGTTACAGAGGCAGTGGCCAGAACCTCAATGAGTGAGGTAAAGAGGTCGTCAGCTCGCTCCACATACGCCCAGCAATTGAGCTTCATTGATGGCCTGTCGTCAGAGGAAGGAATGAGCTCGAAACCCAAGCAAACAGCATCGTGATCTGATTCGATGAATAATGAGACGTCGCCCTCGTTGAGGTTGAATGAAAACTCGTTGTTATCAAAGCTGCGACGTTTATCATCGGCCGGATCGTTTCAAGTTTGACATAGAGCGACTAGCCTGCGCAGCATGTTCTTTGTAGTGTGTACCCCTGCCGTTCAGTACGAAGGACAGTGTGATATAAAGTGCCGAAAGGACGAACGGCTGTCACTGGGGTCGGACGGAGTGCTGAAGAGAAATATTTCGCCCATTTTGATAGCATACGTAGAAAAAAATATCGGATAAGCACTTAGTGCAGCGACCAGCTGACTGACTCTTATATGAAGGGCAAGAACCGTGACGAAAAGGAGAAGACAGGAGGAGACGCGCATCGGCGCGCCAGCCAATTTCCCACGTTACATCCGTTAAACTCTCCTCTTCCCAAAGACCGTGACACTCTCAGACTATCCATCTCGTCATGCTCGCTCGTCTGTCCAAAACGCAGCCAATATCCAAGGCCCTCTCCACGCCTATTTACACAAGTGTGCGCACCAAGACCACAACACCGTATGGTCGCTCACACATCCGCGCTATGCGCTCGCGCAAACTCCCCAACCCCGTCGTACCCCACTTTCCTCAGCTCGTCTACCGCTCGGACGGCTCCTCTTTCACCCACTGGACCACTTCTCCGCGCTCTGTCATCACCCTCACGCGTGACACGTCGAACAACCCCCTCTGGTCCGCCACGGCGCGTATGATGGGCGGACGTACTGGCGTCGAAGAGGAGGAGGAGGCGGGTACTGGGCGTATGGGCCGCTTCAAGAGGCGTTTCGGAAAGGAGCTGGACGTAGATAGCTGGTCGGACATCCATGAGGAAGCGAAGGCTGAGGACGATGCACCAGCAAAGAAGTGAGGGGTGTCAACTTTATTCGCTTGTAAGTTTTCGCCTTCAACTCTTCCGATGATATCCTGGCTCAAAGTCAGCTCAATTGGATAGTAGAGGCCTTCGAGCAAGTCTACGCTACTTTTACCACTACCATCCCAGGCTGTAATGATTCTCTAATAATCTTATGCCACTGCAGAGCATTATGCAATAAGCGGGCAGTGATTATGACGAGACACGAGGGAGAAATATGACGGATAATCATTATGTCTAAGGTCTAAACATAGTCCAGTTGTTCTATACCTTCTTCGAGCCTTCTAACCCGTTGGGGGGACCCTCCCTCCCTACCTTGCCAATCTCCTTTTCCGCTGCCTTCTTGAGTTCCTCCGTTTGCACATTCGCCTGCTCCTTCAGCTGGTCCTTAGCCGTGACAAGCTCGCCAGCGCCCACCTTGGCCTGCTCTTTGGCCTGCTCCACCTTCTCCTGCGCATAACCCATCGCCTCTTGCAGCTTCAAGCCCGTGCCCGCCTGCACTTGCCCAATAACACCGCTCACGCTGCGACTCAAGGACTCCCGGCCCGAAGCAGTCCTGTCCTTGAGCTGCTCCCAACCCATGCGCGAGTGCGCGACGCCCGTGCGCCGGAAGTGCCCGAACGCGGGGACGAACCGCTCTTCGAGCTCCTCGGCGTACTCGCCCACGTTGGCAGCCGTCTTGGGTAGGAAGTGCATGAGGGATGCGACGAATAGCGTTGGTGGGAGCGCGACGCGGACGGGGAGGGAACGCGAGCGCGCGAGGATGGAGCCGGTGAGGGTTGCGATACCGACATAGAGGATGGAGGGTGTGAGGGGTTCGGTGGGGTCGCGGAAGGATTTTATGCGGGCTGGGTAGCATGTACTCCGTTAGAAACAAGAGAGCGTGCAATCGAGGTAGGAAAGAGGCGGAGACGTACATTCCACAGCTTGCTCGACGCCAATCCAACGCGATACGAGGCCCTGCACCTGGTTGTACCCATTGTTATACGCATCCGTCACGTTCCGGCGCACTTCCCCAATGCGAGTCTCGAGGACCGACGGCGTGTCGAGAAGAAGGATCTCGGGTGTTGGGCTGGGATAAATCGAGAGCTGGCGATAAAAGACCGAGTCAGCACGTCCGAAGGGCAGCGTAAGGTCATCGGGATGTTCAGCGCACCTTCTCCCGCGGTTTTCCGGTATCGACGTCAGCGAGCGTAACGCCCGCGACGCTGGCAGCCGCCAATGCCGCAGACCTTCTAGACTGAGAAAAACATAGTGAGAGCGATGAACGTGCTTTAGATAAACTATAACTTACAGCTACTATCCGGAACATTTGGTGACGGGGGAGGCACACTCCAGCCGGCAAGGGAGAGCGAGAAATAGGCCGTGGGAAAACGTTACGCAAACGAGGCGCTTTCATCCATAGGGGCCATGGCCAGTTGCGGCACGGTAATATTCACCTGTGTCATACTTCGAGTCATATCCGAGATCAAAGCTTTTTGTACGTACCACTTGCTCTTTGGCAAGGCTATACACTGACATACAGTAGGTAGCATCGGCCAAACCGTCCGCAGACTTCAGCAGCTACTATCGCGATATGGCTACCGCACTGGGGGCTGTTCGAGGGGGACGATGTCCCGTAGGAGCGATTCCGGTTGAGATCCTCTGCGACATCTTCCTCCGTTCGGCTGCTATCTCAGCCCGTGTGGCAATACCTAACTGTGACTTCAGAGGAGGCTGTAGACTATCTCTCAATGTCGCTCAAGTTTGTCGCGAATGGAGAAGCATCGCTTTATCGATTCCAGAGCTATGGGGTCTGATCTACTTCAGCAGGCGTCATGCGCAAACACAGGATTTCTCTGAGCTTATAGAGCTCCTTTCTAGATCAAATTTTTCCTCTAGCTTCTTAGTCTGTGAGACATACTTCTCAACGTTGATTGAGCGCTCCTTTGAGAAACTTGTTTCTCTATGTAGTCAAGGCCGGCTTGATTCCTTTCACGATCGATTCCTCGGGGTAGACATTACCGTTTGGGAAGGATATGGGGAAGTAGCGTCCTGGCTGCAGCGCTTCAAGCGCCTTCAAAGGCTGAAGATTATCTGTGAGGAGGGCGATTACTGGATAGAAGATATGCCTTCTACTTTCCCCAATCTTACCCATCTCTATATCAAGTTCAATCTCAGCACTGAAGCCGAGAGGCTCGTTAAAACAGGATGGCGCGGCTTGCGTTCTCTTATCGTTCAAATGGACGGTGATCTCTTCTATTGGGACGCTCAGAAACTCTGTTCCAACTTTCCAGACCTGGAAGAGCTCCTTATCCTCACCCCGGTCCTCAGGCTATGCTCAACACCAACTCATGACGTCAATCTTACCACCCACTTCGCGCTGAAGTCTCTCGTGGTTAACTGTATCATCGTGAAGCCTGAATCCACCGCTTTTGGATACCTTGGGACGATTACACTTCCTGCACTGAAGCATCTGGTGATAGACATATCCAACCTCACGCCGGCTGATCTCCAACCCATGGAAGACTTCGCCGATCGCTCGCAAGTGCGGCTTAACACCTTATCCCTAATCACGTCAACGGCCACTATACCATCGGACTCGGACATTGATAAAGAGACTTCTCGAAGCAGAGTTCTTCGCGTCATTCTCAACGCGTTTGGCGTAGATCGTGCGGAAGTCACCTACGCATTCTTCAAAACAAGGCTATGGTTTGATTGGATGGCTAACTGGTACAGGCCATATGTGAGCCACGATTTAGATCGAGACACAGAGAGCTTCCGCCGATATATCACACTCACCGGAATATTGTAGACCGAAATTTACAACCCAGCGTCGTATTCTGTATCAAGAAACTGCTCCAATTCTGCGTCGTTTACTTCATTTAAATGTATATCATGATATAAACACGTTTGATATTCACAGAAGGGATCAAACGTTTCGGCCTCTTCTACCGACTTTAATCTTTTGTAATGTCGCTATACGCTTGTTTTCTCTGGTCTTCACACAAGATTTGGACCAACCTGTACCCAGAAAGGCCGCCATATATGGCAGTTGTTGTCGCTCCATAGCACCAGGGTACATTTATATGGTGTATAACGGCTGAGACAGCAAATAATCACGATACGGATGGATTGCCGATGACACTAGACACAAATCTGGAATCAATTGAAGGGTATATGTCACGATTTGCCCAAGCCCCACATCGCAAACGTCTCCAACCAGTCAACTCCGCTTCATCCCCCCCATCTCAAACATTTCCACGCAGCCTTCGATCCCGGTAGTGTGTGGATCATAATTCGACCAGTCCGTCGACAGAGCTCCGTCGGTCGGCTCAATGATGACCACGTTGTCACCATTCATCTTGGCCGGACCTGTGTGGTTGCCGCCCCTGTCAGAGAATTGCATGGTGCTGAGCCGTTCGCTGGGTGCCCCGCGGGACGAAGTAGTCTCGTGAACTCGACAGAGGTGTAGCTGCATGTTGGTGGCGAGGACCGTTTGTAACACAGACTGAAACCTACAGGTAGCATAACGTTATAGCTCAAGTTGATGACCGAAGCTACAAACAAAACGTAACTCACATTTCAGTCGTTTCAATATACGCGATCTAGGACTCGGCGTTAGCCGACGCATATCATAAAGGAGCTCGATACTCACAGGCACACTGAATTCAACTGCAGCGTTAATCACAGACAATACTAGGTTCTGGTCAGCACGCGATAGGGTACAAGGAATGTCAGTTACGTACTAAAGATCACGGCGCAGTACAGGACCCCATCACGCATGAGCGTCTCGAGTAGGTGGCTCTGCATCGACTGAGTCTGTTGCCGCAGCCTAACCAGGATTGACCCTAAAAGAACTACAAGGTGTTAGCGTCGCTGAAAGTTGGGAGAACTGGACGGAGTAAAGTAGTTCAAAACACCCAACTTACTCGCTTCGTTGGCAATGATAACAACAAACGTGCCAGACAGCCCCTGATTGTTTCCCCCAGTCTTGAAGCAACCAGAGATTGCTGGGATAGGCGATGGTCCAACTAACGTGTGGGACGAGATGGAATATCAGTATTAGTTACGATCTGTGGAGAAGCCACTTACGGGCTGGACTTACACGTTATAGAAGGCATATATGTGGCTAATAGTACGCTTACGATAAGGAGGGAAGTCTATCATGACCGATGAGAATTGAATAACTTGTTCACGAACGAGCACACTTACCACAAGATTGACGATAGAGAGTATCATTGCAGCGCGCTTTCCGTTCCACATTGCATAGTTCCGCAGACTGAATAGACCTATGATACGTCCACGTCAGATTAGCGAGCCGAAACAAATGAGCGAATCACGCACACTGCGACACTGTGATGGCAAAAGCCTGTGTTGCTAGAGTGATATTGTTAAACGTGAATGCATCATCCCGTGCCTCAGGACCACACGATAACCCTACCTGTGCTTGCGTAGAACAAGGGTGCACAAGCCTGAGGCCAATGTTAGCGCCCCATTCAAAAGGTTTGATGTATGACGCACTTTCTCTGGGGTTGGGAAATCAAGTTGGTCTTATCTCGAAAGACGCATCAGGAAATGTGTCGTCATACGACTGCACTAACGCACCTGCGAGCGTGATGGGAATAATAGCAAAATTGATGTACCGAGCCATGATATATAGGCTCTTTCCCATGCCCCATCCGCGTCGGCTCCAGATGTATTGGATCTGAAAGTATTGCTGAGCGAATATGAAGGAAGAAAGGATGTAGTGCGCGCCCACCTCGTCTCCCAGGTTGAGGAAGTAGTCGTATAGCTATACATACGGAAATATGGATTAGAGAGCTTAAAGAGACCTACAAGTCGAATGCACTCACGAATAATGCTGTAATGGACACTTGAGCGTCATAAGTACACGTACTACGGTAACGCGTCACTTGAGCGTACCTTCAAAGTACTAGATGCCCACAATGCATCAGCACAATGGGATGCACAGACTGTCGGGGAGGATAACATGAAACGGTCTGCTTACGTTGACCAGCTTATTCCCGTCTGCAAAGTACACCAGCTCCTCGTATGCCTTCTCCATCCCCTCTGATTCGGCAAATTGTCGTGTCAGACACCCTATTGATGAAGATGAGCTCGAAGCGAGTAATCAGGCGAAGGCAAGGAAATGGAGGGGCGTCAAGGGAGTTGAGTCGGCCTCAAGTGGATCCAGCGTTGAACGCTGATGCCAGAGGCGTGTTATTTATGTCGTTGCCATCTGGTTCAGCGGCATTATGGGCCAACCGGGCCTTCAACCGACCTCCGCAGGCCTCCGTTCGATCGGACAGCTGTCAATTTTCCCGCGGTTCCTGAAGATCATGTCATGATCATGTCCAGAGCCGACGGCTGGGAGAAGATGCGAGATCAGACTCAAATCATCGTTCAGCGCCAATCAGGTTTGTTCCAAGTGTTGTGTCAAGACATTCAAGCTCACAAATTTGGGCTGCACCGACTACGACTCCCGGAACTTGTTGGCATTGGTCGTATCGTGGGGGGCAGTGCCTGGGGCAAACAGTTATCCCGCATGAGTTAGTCATAACCTCCCATTGCGTCGGTAGTAACTCGGGTGCTTACAGATTCATCATATACAATGCCTCTTTGTTAGTTTGATGAGCCAATCGAGGCATATGACGTGCCTCACTCTGGGGAAAGCAAAACTGTCTAAAGTCAGCGCTGCCAAGCATCGGTTTGATGCGAAAGAGGTTGCGGATGTTCGGAGAAGGAGTTTTACATTCGGTCTCATTCGGTGTGTCCGACTCGGACCTTCCGCTATCAGCGGGTGATGCATTGATGACTCCCTCGCGTTCATGATCGCGCTCGCCGGCCTCTGTACATTGTCTTCGTTGATCATTCCAGGCCTCGACTGTGCAAGCGACGAATTCTTGGAAAAGGTCACGATGAGATAAAAAACGCCGAGGCTTACATGGTTTAAGATGTCAAGGGACCAGCAAATATTCCGCACCTTTAATACCGCTACTCGCGTCTGTCCAAAACATTTCACCCGTTGGAACGCTAGGGAGAGCGCACATTGATCAGGACGGTGCTCTAATCGCTAAAATGGTGTCCAAACTCCTTGGTTCGCATCGGAAGGATGAACCTTAACTGTGGCTGACAGAAGTAAGAAAAAAACCTTCACCAAGTTGATGCGGTTTGCCAGTTTATCTGTTCGGTATGCAGATTATCGCTAGCTTCGTGCAAGACCAAAGGGTGCACTTACCCTTCAAGGGCTCAACGCCCAACCGCGAGTGATGCATGCTGAACCCTGCTGAACCTAGATAGTGCCTAAGTAATGATTGGATGGAGGCGAACCGAAGGTGTCCTGGTTGACTGTCTCGGTGCTACTCGGCGCTGCCGCCGGCACCCTCGTCTACCCTCGTGTCGCGTGGTCCTTCTCTCACGATCTCGGTCTCCCTGGCGCGCACATCAGCGGCACTCAGCTTCCTGGGACAACCAACTCAATTGCAACCCATCTCCAGTCGCCAACTTTAGGCAGTAGCAGGTCATCGACACGCTCGTCGCGGAGGGTCAAGACACGCATGTGGTTAACTGGCATAGAGCTTCTGTGCGGCTGACAGGTTTTCATTCCTCGGAGTGCACTTTGAGTGCACTGGTTCGACAACGGTGGGAGGCGCACAACGCGCCTTTGGTAGGGTTTCTATGAGCAACGCTCTATCATTGCCGCTTAGCGATGATGCGGCTGAAGGCACAGGCACATGGACAGATTCTTTTCTCTCTTCCCTCTCTCTCTCTTCTCCGCATCGTCATCGTCAGCGCCAGCCCGGAGATGCAGAGCGTAGACATTGGTAATACTCTAGGTAAGTCGTTATGGCTTTTAACCTTTTTCACGCAGCTTCATAAATCTCGTTCAATAGGGGCTGCGTACATTGGCGGGACGGCGGCGGCGGCGTAAGTCATGTATTTTGATCCATTGGCGCTCCCAAAAAGCTCACTAACCTCAATCTATCTCAGGTTGTACGGCGTCACGCTCCTCCAGACTACGATGTACTACTTGAAGTATCCGCAAGATCCTCTTTACGTGAAGTCCCTGGTTAGTTTCCCTCACTCGCACAGGCAGCGTCCTTGACTGCATGGGTATATGCTGGGTATATACGCAGGTAGCAACTGTTTGGTGTGTTTTTCGCTTGTTTAAGCTCCTAGCTGTCTCATTCTGCGATCTATAGGTTGCTGGACACTTTGCATGTCGCCTTCAGTAAGAAAACAATATCTTTTAAGCATGTTCAACGCTCTGAACATTGGCGTGTCTAGTGGGTCACTGGCTGTACTTCAATCTGGTCTGTGATCAAACTACTTGCCCCCCGCCTTGACGATTCATGCTCGCCATCCTCTAGGTCTCGAGTCGTTTCGTCATTTCCGGGCTCGAAATCGCACTTTGGTGAGAGGTTTTTGCTCCACTTTAACTCCCAATCATTTCTCACTTGTGATCCCTAGGTCGCTTCCCGTAAGTGGGTCAACCTGAGCCTCTGGGCATCAAACACCGCCTATTGATGCTGATGTGTTATATTATCACATGCCTTCTAGTCATCGATCTTGATGAATGTAGGTTGACTCGACTCTGGAGGTCGCCATATACCCGATCTGACTTTGCTAGTTATCATTGGCTGTCGTCATCCAAATGTGAGCGTGACCTCCAATATCACTGCATTCTGAAACCTTACGATGCCTAGATGGTTTATGATGCGAATCTTCTACTGTAAGTCTAACTCCAATCTCGAGTACTTCAATCGAACGTTCACTTGCTCTAGTCGCAAGGACGAAAGCTCGATACTGGCTATTGCTTGCCATGGTAAGTCTTTAAAATCGTATAGTCGACATACCCTCCTACGAGAATATCGTATAGACCGTAGCTGTGCTTGGCCATCTCGGTGAGTCACGCTCCCAAGCTGGGTACCACATGTATTGAATGTCCGTCTTAGCTTTCGGATTAGAATTCGTGGTCCTCATGTATGTTCTTCAACAAAACTCCCACAAAAGGATGATTCTCATGTTCATGTTGAGGTTCTTTCAAGCTGAAGCTCATGAGGTTGACGACGTGACAGTGAGTACCGTATTGGTAGACCTGCGCTCTCTCTTTAAAGTGGTGATATTCTCCTAGCTCGGCGCGATGCTACCTTTCACATTCTTCAACATTCTCTCTGAAGTTCTCGTTGCGGGTGCGCTCTGTGCTTTGCTTCGGCATAATCGGAAGAGTGGAGCGAATGGGTAAGTATGCATCTATTATCTGGCACGAGCGTGCTGAAGTGATGGTAATCCAACCGCGACAGAGTGCGAGAAGTCGTAAGATTGCTCATCGTATACGCCATCAATCGTTGCGTTCTGGTCACGTAAGTTTTCACCGTGATCGCTCGATGTCGTGCAGCTAACAATGCGCCCAAGGATCGTATCAGTCATAGAAACGGCCCTTGTAGGTTGATTTGAGCACGTCTATCTCACTTATATACTTAGCGCAAGCCAGTTTCTCGGGTGGAGAAGTAGTTTGTGGTGGGTTACCGCTGACTTTGTCATCGGGAAGAGTGCGTATCCTTTCGAAGTCGGCGGTTAGCATTCATCCTTGCCATCAGATGCTGACTTGACGTCCACCTGTCCAGTCTGGGCCAACTCCTTCCTGGTATCGTTGAATAGCCGAGACGCCATACGAAAGCGCTTTGACGGCGGGCGAACACCAAGTTCGCTCGTGAACGCGGTCAACCTGTCGGAAGCGGGACCCTGCCCACATTCACGGAGGAGTGATGGACAACAATCCAGTAACCTCGTTCTCGGGCTGCCAAGCCAAAGAGGCAGCGAGCCAAACGCTAGTGCCAATGGCAGCCATAGAACCTATCAGAGCAGCCAGGTGAGTCCTCGAATGTGATAGGATGCGCGATGAGGATGAACTTCAGAATAGGTGCTACCGCTCGACTCGGTGGATGCTGTTTGAGAGTCGGACTAGATCAGATTCATTGATTTTACCTAGAGGGATACATGGGACACGTCCGATAAACGTTCTCGTATGATACAATTGAGCTGCGTGTATGATAAGTATAGTAAATGAGTGAAACGGGCCAAAACCATCACTACTAGTTTGTGGACAAGCGAGTCAAGTCAAGGGCAGCGAGAATACCATCGTCTTGCGCTTACACCTCACCCGCTTTTGCCTTCTTTCCCTCCTCCACCTTCCCATCGTTACCGCTAATCTTGCCCGAGATAATCTTCATCTCATTCTTGACCTTCGTCATGAAGCCACTTCTCCTGTGCTGCGATTCCCCTGATGATGTCTTACTCCCACTGCGTGTGGACTCCTCTGACTTCCTATCTTCAGCCCCGACGCTGGAAGATGATGGCCCATTCTCGTCCGCGCCCGTGGATCCGGCCGGGTTCACGGGCTCGTCGACGCCAGGACCGGTAGGCGGTGGGTGTAGGTTTGCAGGGTGGTAATCGGTGTCCTGATTCGGAGCCGACATAGCTTTCGCGGTGGTGGTCTGCGGCTTCGCCGATGTCGGATGGGGGGATGCGCTATCGGGAATATCAGGAAGGGTCTTCGGAGCTAGATGACGAGTTGACAACATGATCAGAACTCGTCTTCGCACTTATAGGGTAGGATATGAGCTGTATACCTGTGCCAGTGTCCGCTGCAGCGACGCCGGCAGCGCTCCTCTCTGCGGGTTGGGGCTTGGCGGGAGCCAAGGGCTCGGTAGCCTTGGACGCTTCTGTCGTCTACAGTCGGGAGGATGACGTCAGACATCTTGGTACTCTGCGGAGAAAACAGGAGAGATAGCAAGTAGGCGCGGCACTTCGGAACGACTTATCCCGCGAACATTCATATCGTCGGGATGGCCCGCTGATCGCATTCAGAGGTCAGAAAGGCTTGGCCTTAAAACGCCTCCGATTCGATACCGCATGGGCGGGCGGGGCTACTGTATGGCTGGGTAACTCCAGCGTGGTAGACCTACCCCGCACCCCACTGCCATCAGACGCGCAAGCCATCAGATGGAATGCGAACGTCTAGAAGATCACCACAAGCTTCCGACGAGAGGGATGCTCCAAGAAAGGACCACAGGCACACTCACCGGTTCACGAGCTTGACCGGCTGCCCTTTCATCGGGAAGAAGGGCGACACTTGACTCGTCTCTGGATCCAGGAAGAGAGCCGATGCCGATCGGAACCTTGGGACCATCCTTGATCCTACGTTCCTCAGGCAACACAGCGACGTTGTGTTCCTTGATCGACCCAGGGAGTGCTCCTACGCCAGCGGAGAGATGGTCTGAAGGCTGAGCGCCCTCTAGTTCGGTACTGGGAAGTGAAGTGCGTTTGCCCTGGGTCGCCGATCCGCGGCCGTCGGTACCGGCACGATCATCGGGCACGACGGCGACACCTCGCTCGTCGACTGAGCCTGGGAGCGCACCTCCGCCAGAGGAAAGATGTTCTGAATGATTAGCACCCTCATGCTCGGTACTGGGAAGGGATGTGCCGTTGCCTTGGGCTTCGGCTCCGCCGGCCTGACCGGGCTCTGTAGACGGTCAACGGTATTCATCCTAGTTGACGTGGTACAAAACTCACTCCAGTAAGCAGAAACAGTGTCCCTCACACCTTGAGGGATAGGTAGGTACGCAGCAGCCGTTTGGCCAGCTGTTTCTATCCCGTGCTCCACCTGATCGGGTATGTACTGCTTCGCGCTCTGGACATATTCGGCGCCAACGGGACTTCCATCGGGATTCGTGAACTTGTTGGAACCGGATGTCGTCGAGGAAGTAACATGTTCGTCGCGGTCCTTGGGGTACGATCCAGGAAATTCGGCGCCTGGAGTAGAGACATTCGAGCCTGCCGAGTGGACTTGCTGAGTCGAGCCCAGCATGGAATTGGTCCTGGATGCCCATTCGTTTGCAGGAGTCCCGGGAGAGGAAAGGTCGGGGAGAGTAGGGGGGATTACAGTGGAAGTCATGGTTGTCGTTTGCCAAAGGAGGTGGAGTTCGCGAGTTAGGAGACAGGAGTTTTATGGCGGACTCGGAATGATGTCATACCTGTCACACCTCGCCAACACCGCTTTACTCGTGGTCACCACCATTTCGTTCCTCGACTGCGCCATGATGAGATGACCTGCCTAGTCATGATCACAAGCCTCCTCCAACTCGAACAGGTGTAAAGGCCCAGATATGTTTGGCCAATATTCTTACCAAAGGGTGAGTCTCGCCTTTACCCGCCCCTATCTACCTTGACGAGGGACGCTGCGCAACATTTTGGTTCAATCGCCTATTCGGATGCGGCCCAGCTAAGCAACAAGGTTAGAAACCAGATTCACTCGCCGCAGGTACGTCACTTCATATCCTCACCACATTTCTTTCCTGAGGAGACGCCATTCACGCGTAGACATTCTCCTGTCGTCTTTGTTATAACCATTTCTGAAAGGTGTTGCGTTGGATATGGTGTTTGCAAAGCTAGTGGAGGCAAGGTGTTCGAGCGGTGGTGTTCAGGGAGTCCGGGAAAACGGGGAAAACGACGCGAGAATTTGCGACATAACCTGATTTGGTAATACGGAGTCAGCCACAGAGTCCGAAAAAATCGGACCCGCATTTTGCTTGCATGAACGCCCTCATTCCCATACTCCTCTGTTCAACGTTCAAAGTCCATAGCCTGGTGTACTTAGAGGCATAATCTCCTTATCCTATCGTTTCTCTTGAAATTCGAATGCATCTCAAGCCATATATGCAATGTGTCATGGCGGAGACATGTGTGCGTTGATCGTGGCGATTCGCAAGTTTCCTCCCTCATACGTTTCTGCTTGCTGAGCGGCCCTCTGCTATTGTTTCTCAGGGATAAAGAATGGAAGGCCGCGATGCGTCGCTGAAGGGCCGTCAAGTATCGGCGGCCTCGTTGTACGGCCGCTGAGTAAACGCTGAAGATATTTTCATTCGAAGAAGTGTTGCTATGGGACGTAAATCTCACTCGCCACAACTCTGGAGCACGTCTCCGTCCCATGCACTCCCACCGA
The DNA here is from genome assembly GCF_000271625.1 of Coniophora puteana RWD-64-598 SS2. Taxonomy (NCBI): domain Eukaryota; kingdom Fungi; phylum Basidiomycota; class Agaricomycetes; order Boletales; family Coniophoraceae; genus Coniophora; species Coniophora puteana. The sequence goes on along the minus strand of NW_006913070.1, from coordinate 1,029,881 downwards.
TGGGGATCTGCAGATGTTATGCTTCCGAGCAACCGGATCGATGCCTTCCAGGGACTATCTGGGACTTCTTTCAACGTCTCGCGGAGTAACGGAAGGCAATGGTGTCATTTCCACCAGCGATGAAATTCCCTGTATATCTCGTGAGCTCAACGGTAAGACGTTATCCAGTTAGCCGCGATGTTTTGTTCATCACTTCGCACAGATGTTCAAATGGTGTACCAACACCGCGCGGATAGGCTTAACTTATCATGTCGCCTCGGTGGTAGGGTCTGACAGATACGTGCATCTGGCAATCACCCACAATGCACAGGTTTGTGCCCATCGTCGCATGCTTTTTAACGCAGGTATTCATAACAGCGTCAATCAAACAAATAGCTGCCAGCGAGATTATTATCTTTTCGTCGGCTGAAATATCACTGAAGATTACATCCAGGCGATTCCAGGTTTGTAAGCACAAAAAATGTCTGCCTCATCCCACCCTATGGTCAGCTCGCTCCCACTCTCCCTACATAGAAGCACCAGCCATTGCGCTATTACCTTCGCCTTCTTTGATTGGAGACAAGCCGCGGTCGAGTAAAGCCGGCTCCATTAGCATGGTCTTCTTCGCTGAAGAAACCATGCTTCTTTCTCTCGTGGCACGAGATTTGTTTTAACAATTTGTATCTCGCCATTCCGGCTCCCTTCGTTGGACCACGGGGCCCGAGCAAGTCGATCTATCTCGTTTCCACGCGTGCTATGTATATCACGTCATTCTGTCATTCACTATCTCAAAGGAGGCTTCGCTCACTTATATCAGGTTTGAACCTTCTCTTCCTTCGAGGTGAAACGCTAGTACGAAGCTGTCTTATGGGGTGCGTGGTCGCGATCCGCTGTGTAGGTCCCAATCCTCCGGCGACCATTGGCCCTACCTCCACGTTCCATCCACTTATATTAGCCTTCCGCGTCTTCCGCGGCACATATTCTGGCATGGCGGTGTCTTAGGGAAACGGTGGATGGCCGCCGTTGTAAGAGGCTATGGGCTCACTTAATTGCCCATTAGGGTGATCATAGGGATTTACAGTCTCGTTCTGCCAATCGATCACAGGAGGATCTCCTGCGCGTTGACACAGGTGAAATAGGGGTGTCGACCACTCTGTAATGACTCCGACATGCGAACGCAATTCATCATATCTACACAGGGAGTTGCGGGCGAGCTTACTGACTGTATACAAGTATGTGGGGCATGCGAACTTTGTTGTTCTGTCAGTACGCCTGTACCTTATCCCCATAGATGTACCCCTGACATAGAACGTTTAGGCTTATCAGTGAGACTAATAGACAATGTAAGTTTAAGCACATTGTTTTATCTGCCTCTAAGTATCTCACATGTGCGTGAACAGTCCAAAGATGCTGTGAGATTTGAAACCTTGTTATATCTGATTAATAACGGATACATGGAGAGAGAATGAGAAGTCCGGTCCGACGTCGCCCCTCGGGGCTGGACCCGAACAGTGATTCGTCGTCATCTCTACGGAGGCCAGCTACAGTACGTCTGCTGCGCGGGCGAGTTCGCATTCACACTGACATGGTGGGATGTGCTTGGCATGGTCTTAGGGCCCAGAAGCAGTTCACGGCATTGCTGCCGGTGGGAGTCCGCGCTCCTCTTCTGACTTCGCGCATCCCGTCTTCCTCAATTGTGACGAACTTTGTGGCGCAGATCCTCCTATGTCGTTGTTCTATCTTTAATCTATGCTCTGGCTCATCCTTTGAAACAGCCTACGCTAGAATCACAACGTCAATTCCAGCTAGTTTAGCCTGTTCAGTAATGTTGGCTAATATGTCAAAGAAGCCTATTCTCCAATTAGCATGGTCCAATTCTCGAAGTCTAGCTCAGAGTGCAATAGAGCAATACCAAAGCTCAGAGCCCTTTCAATTCAGTTGCAGCCAATGTGAGTCGAGGAAGGCCCTTCAGCCTCTCATCAATAATGCCCATATGCTCGTGTAAAAACCTTTACCAGGTTTGAAATGATTTACTTGCGAACGTACCCTCGTGCGTGAGTATGAACTAGATGCTCACAACGGTTCTGACTTCGCGATCTAGCTGTTGAAACATAGCAAGATTATACGGAGCCAGCACATCGTGAGATTGACACGGCCCAAAAATAGACATGTATGACCTGCCATCTTTTAAAAATGCCAGTTAGTCATTAGTGTCACAGCGTCCTACAAAAACGGAGTTCACAATGATCCAAGTGATCAGCAACCTATCAACTGCCGTCAAGCTACGTTGTATCCGGACAAAACCGCATTGTACCTGCTTCACCGTATACCTATTGATAGATTGTACTCCGACTTTACCCATCATCATTTGATCGAATTCATCTGACCTGGGATTGGGTATGCGCGCAGACGACCCGAATGGCGGGATACGTCCGGACATAATAAGATGCGTACGGATGTATGGCTTGCTCTGGCCGCGTCTATGTGGCCGCGTTCGAGTGTGAGATGCCTGGGGCGGCCTCCCGAGATCCTGCGCTCACGTGGAGAAGCCACGCATGGGCACGACGGTTCGCGGACTCCGAACAGCTCCAACTCTCGAGCGAATTATGCTCAGCGATGGCTCAGTGCGCCGCCCTGTGCGTACCGCCCCGGATGTTGCGGTGGTGCATCATGCCATTGAGTATGAATGGACATCAGCTTCAATAATCTCGCGACACAGAGGTTGATTAAGGATAAAGAGCTACTACATGATACACGATGGCGTTGCAAGACACAACAGGATAAATCTATACATATAGGTATCACAAAACTACGCGGAAGCTGTTTAGTACACGCCTATCCTCAGCAGACAGGGGTTGATAGTTCGTGCTAGGAGCAGGGTGGCCAAGGCGAACAGCAGCGTTCTGGGTATCATCGGGTCCCGCTGTGAGGGCTGATATGCTAGGAAGAGTGACGCCTGGATGTCGACTTCTCGGTCCGTCCGCAGTGATCGCAGCCGATGACTGGGGTGGCGGCGCACCAGCGTAAGAAGCGGAGGACGAAGTAGATACGGATCTAGACGTCTCTGAAGACGACGAAGATGGATATGGGTACTGCCCCACATATGGCAGTATCGAAGAGTCACCGGCGATGAACGACTCCCGTGGGTCGGGCGCGTACGAGTATCGGTCAGTCCTGAGACCGTTGGCTTTGCTAGAGACGAACACGCCCTCCGGGACACGGATATTTCTCAGGTAATCGTAACTTTCTATGACAGGAAGACGAAGATAGTCATCGCCCTAAAAACGATATGAATAAAGGTGTTACGATTTACTATCTGGATGATGCACCCACCGCAAAGTACGCAACTACATGCCATTTCCGGGGTTGGCTAGAGCCTGGGAGGTACACAAGAGCTGAATACGTCTGCTTCGTGAGACCGTTTGGTCTGTTAGGTCGGTCTTTCCGTCTGTTCGTGCTTGGAGGGACAGAAGCAGGATCTGAAGCCCGTTTTGCTCTAAACACCAAACGATGTCAGGGTCAGGTTGCCTGATCGTGTATGATAATCACTGACCTCAAGGCTGCTTTGGCCTCTTTTTCTTCTGGCGTAGTTTCCATCTTCTCCTCGTAAAAAAGATAATCTCCCCGCATGCGGCTTTGCGACCTTGAGCAGAACATATGTAAGCGAAAGCGGGATGTGCCTAATCACCGCGGCCGTTGCTTACCATCTCCGCCCGTCAGTCCATCGCAGCAAGCCTCCATCGTTCTCGGCCTCTTCCCATACGAAAACGTTACCGGAGGTTAACGTCTCCCTCTCGCTCGCGGTGAGACGCCTTCGAATTAAGGGGAGCATATTGACTCGAACGGCTTCGAGAACTACATGGGCATCACGACCGTCCCTGACGTCTGGTAACGAAGATGGTGAGCTAAGTTTAGTCTTATGCAGATGTTGGTAAGCGGCATACGAAGTGTAGGGTGCGTTGGGGGACCAAGGTGGCCTACGACGGACGACGATCTGAAGGACATGGCGAAAGGGCTGATGACTTGAAGCGGCCAGTTTCCTCGGAAGCGATTTATAGAGGACATGGAGTCGCGGGGAAACCTGTTATCTCAGCATATGGACATTCACACTACGTGTGGACATCATGTCGACCGTCTGGAGTTGGAAGCAATCGGAGTGAAGGAGAGGTTCTTCCTGAAGAATGAGCGTGTAGGAAGAAACGACCGCCAAAAGTGGGTCCCTTTCGCAAGCGCTCTGCCTCGTCCCTGTTTAGGTTGACAGCAGTACAGCATGTAACCGGAGATCATGCGTAAACGTGGATAAAAAGAAACTTGACATGGGACAAACCTTAATAGAAAGGGCTACCCAGGAACCGGCAGAGAGGAACTGCTGTTGGATCGGGTGTCGGTCGAGTAAAATTAACACTGACTGACAAGCAGCGGTTAGCCGGTGTTCCGACAGAGAAGGTAACACGCAGCGTTTCTTTCCCACACGAGTCCTCGCCTGGTAAAATTGGACTAAATCATTTGCCTTGGTTTACCCAAAGGATATGTTCTCTGCTGCGTCTTTCAATCCGCCTAACAATGGCAGTCTCTTGGCATCGGGGGCTCCCGGGAATCAGCTCAAAGGTTTCGTCAGACTTGAGCGCTCCAGGACGGGGAGAGTCGAGGATCGCGCGTATCCCCATATGTCCGGCGGGAGACTTAGGAAGGCGTATGGCAATCAAAGACAAGCAAATGCAGCATGTCGGTGATCACTGCAGTTCCGGTATCGCCCCAAGACTATGGGCGATCTCGGGGAAATGGTATTCAGTAACGAATTGTGGGTTCATGCAAAGTCAATAAAAAAGGTGACCTTGACCTTATCATGATTTGGTCACGGGTGTTGCGCGGAGGTGTAGGAGCAATATCAAGTTTCCCGTTTGTCCCAGCTGTGTCCCTGATGCAACTTACCGAGCGTTGGCTCACGATTTGGGTTCCCGAGCAGGGACGAAAGGTTACGTATTGTACTTGCGGAGCCGCGAGTCTGTAGTACCGAGGGATGCAAGTCGCCTTGGGGAGTATTTAACCATAAGAGGGGATACAGCGTCGAAAGAAAAGACGACTATCACCGACTGATCATCGTTCAGATGGTGGTAGTCCAGCCGGCGGCATCAACCACACGTCAATCGCACAAGCAGCGGCACCAGCGGCAGCACTGACAAACGTGGGAAATTCATGATGGTTTAGGGGCGTCCTTTCACCGTCTCACACGTCACTGGCCACTGGTGGCAAGGTACATGGAAAGACGTAAAGGCACCATGCTCATTCTACGAAAAATACGATTTACTTCTGATCCAACGTAGCTTCAATACACTAAGCATGACGGTAAGATAATCGGCTTCTGTCTTCTATGATTCGGACCGATGATATCTTTCAGATGATCATGCTCTCTGAACCATCAGAGCGTCCGTCACTTATGACATCACTGTAACAGGAGGCGTGCGTGTCCACGGAAGATTATGGTTTGTTCGCCTCTTTGACTACTGCAGCTTCATTTGCCTTACTCGACTTCTCTTATATGCCTTCCGAAAACTACGACGAACATATTTGGCCAGGAGAACAGCAACTTGAACTCGCCTCTGACCAGGCAAGCACCGAGACCGAGGGAGAGCATACTTGGAAGAAGCGACCCCCATATCGCATTCATGAGGAAGGTGAACCCTTCCCGGTCAAATACCGCGGGAGCTGCCACTGTGGTCTCGTGAAGTATCAGCTGGGGAGGGAAGCTCCGTTAGATAGCAAGCTGTGCCATTGCACGACTTGTCAGACTCAGCATGGTATGTAATGTAACTCGGGTGGGGATTATACAGACTGATCTAGGTTGTATCATCACTCCCTAGCTGCGCCCTTTCAATGGGCAGCCATCTTCCATAAAGATGACATCAATTTCACAGACGGCCACCACAACCTCGAGTGGTATAATCCGAGTGACAAAAGCATCGAGAACAAGCTGCCGTGTAAAGTGCGCTGCTGCTACTGCCACTCGCCCATTATGGACGAAGGGCGTAACATGATCTTGCTCTTTCCGAGCCTGATCCATTTTCAGAACGATGAAGACAAGGCCAAGTTTAGACCGAGATGCCACATATTTTATAGTCAGAGGTGAGAGGTTCGCGTTTCCGGTAAGAAGCTTCTCCGCGATACTCAACCACTTTAGGGTCGTCGATGTTCCGGATAACCTACCGAAGGTGAGCGCGTACCATGTGTCTCCGCCCTCTCCGTGCTAAGGACTAACATAATTCTTTAAATAGTGGACGGGACTGAATGAAGTCAGCGAGCTAATGGAGGGACCAGATATGAGCTAGAGTTTGGTTCATTTTAGTACTAGCACATCCAAAACGAGCATTTAATTCAGTCTTGATGGCACCATACCAGTCAACAGACTGCAAATGTTGTAGCTTGTGCTGTCCATGTGAGCTCGAGACTCCGCCCGCTGACGGTAATAACCCTTAGCTAGGGCCTCGGTGAGAAAGGCCCCGAGTCTATTTCGTCAATTTGTCAAGCGGGCCGCTAGGACCGTCTGGATCCTAGGCAACAATATTCTGTCTCCCAAGTTCGAGCATCATTAGCAATATACTTAGCTTGTGTGCCTCTGCAATAAGAGAAGGTTCGTTTTACAACTACGAGCACACGTCGAATTTGACTGAGTCTCGGAACCCCCCCCCCCCCACAATTTCTACGTGGAATTTCTATAGGATCATCATCGGGTACCTGATTCATTGTGGCCGGACATGTTTGGTTCCGCCGTGCCTAAATCTTGCACTATTATTAGAATCGACAGCGCAAGAATAGTTACTAGAAGAGCTAATAAAAGAATAGGCGACACAATCATCCGTCGTGACCAGGACTCAGTTGGATTACCTGTAAGTGTGCGCTTTCTTAAATGGACCCTGTCTCACGAGACAGACACCATGAGGTGCCGACTTTGCCTTATTGGCTCAGTGTATCTGTCTATTCATTCGCTAAGGAATATCTCATCGGACCTTCTGAGAAAGATCTTGTTTTACCAACATTTGAGATTGAGGGCTGAGAGGGAGGCATGCGGAACCTCCATCACTGCTTTTGAGGGTCAAACAGAGTTGATCAACCAAACCTCATCACACGGTCGAGTATTTGCCCGCGACAACGCGGTGTTAAAGACTCTGTTAGTACTTTTGTCTTGTGGTTCTGTTACTCCGCGGCATAGTGCTTTTGAGCTGATCTGTACATCCGGCACTGACTCGACACAACACGGCATGACGACGCCAGCGCCGACAAGGTTTGACACATTAAAGGACGATAGAACATTCCATCAGCTCACCATTGCTTACCACTGGTATAGTAAGTCAATCTTTTCTGATCGAGAAATTCGCGAAAGGGTGCGCAGCAGCGTTATCTAGAAATGACCTACAAAACAGCCCATATGAGGTGTTATTATAAGCACAACAATATGCCGAACATACCTTCTCCTCTGCCGACTTGGAAGCGTCTACGTGCAGTACTATGTGAATACCTGTGTCGGGTGTCGTGATGACCAGATGGCAGAAAAACTCCTTTGCTGCCGAAGCGCCGCATCGCGTCGGCAAATGGAAGGCCTGGGAAACACTCCTCGTCAAAAATCCTCGAGTGATTTGATACAAGCTGGAGAAATGGACAGGTCTGGGAAAGCCTTCATGGCAGAGGTTTTGATCGAAGAGTCAAGTCTCAGGGGCGTGGATCACCGGTGGTGATCTGTAGTGATATGCTGGGGCGCGATGTATCCGTGCCGTCGGGAATGACGTGCTAGCGTCGCAACTTGCCTCGACGCGAGACCTGTCCAAGACAGGATCACCGTCGACTATTTTTTCGATTACCAGCGGCGAACATGACTGAGTACAGTTTTGGACAGCAATTGTATGCTCCGAACATCCAATCATCGAGAGGATTGTGCCACCGAAGGGAACCGCGATGGTGCGGGAACGAAGATGAAGCGTTCGTCATATTAAATTTGGCGCATCGTAGCGGGGACAATATTAGCATCCACCTGTGTTTGTGAAGAGAAAGGCGTAATTTGATCAAGAGTACCGCACCAGATAATTCGATGGCATCGCCGCCTACCTGACACAGTCCTCACGAAGCTGAGAACTTCTTGGAAGCACAGATCAATGGTTTCTGCCCGGCTTGGGAGTCTCGAGTTACGTCATGGAAGGAAGATACCCTAACGTCCCTTGCTGTACGTGTATACTGACAAGGGGTCTAGCTTATCACGCATATAAGTAGCATCGAGCTCAGAATCAGCCAGGAAAAGAGGGTCACGTACTTGCCCGCACTTTGGCAAACGCCGTCGAGAAGTCGCGAGCACCCGCTCTACGGAAAGTTTGCCCTTGCTACGCCTCATGCGCGATCATTTGCAAATGATCGGATGAGAACAGGTCGGCCGTGTGCTCGCTCCCATAATATTTAAGTTCGTGGTTCTCGCAAGGTTGAGCCTGGGTACAACCGTCGACGCAGAGCCGCGGAGTCACTCGCCTGGAGACTCACTGCATACGTCGTGCCGACAGTGAAGTATCTCGGCGGTTCGCCTGCGAGATATAAACCAAGGATTTGAGACGCTGATGAGTTCAGCTTGACATCATCGTGATGCAAAGGTTGCAAACAATTTTTCTTCTGAGAAACGTGTCTCTCTCTATTTTCGAGGGCTCGCTGTGTCATGGTCCCGCAAGTCCAAGGAATCCCTCTAGCACCTCGTCCTAGTCACATATACACCTTGTCAGGAACGGTACATTGCTGTGAGTTGTCGATGTGTGCAGCTTTCGCGTTGTATCACGGTCGGTTTGGAGGTGAGCTGGCGCAAGTCAAGTCAAACATCCTGATCGGCACAGCGAGGACGCCCATCTGATACGATGCTCTGGTGGGAAAGATCGTCAGATCAGTGAAAGTGCTTATGAAGCACGGTGTGGATCTAAGCACCTGGTGCGTGGAAGGTACTGAGCTTCAGAACCAGGACTTGCAACATCGGACGGTGACGATGTTTTGTAACACGAGGGAGCTAAGTGCCAGAGTCCCGTGGACAGCAAGACGTACGAGGAGTGAAGAGACTCGACGGTCAGAGAACGATGCCGTCCAATATCAAGCTGAGCTTTGATCTGAGGAGTTCATTGGGTGTAAAACAAGAACAGTGTTTTTGCTGCTTGATCCAGAGGAACTCGATAGAACGGATCATGAGAAACCGGCGAGATGGCGGTGTGATCGGAAAATTCGGAACTGACTCGGAGGGCATAGGCGGGTACAAACCCATAAGGTGTTACTGTCATACGGCCTAGCTCAAGGTGTACATGTGGGGACTCGGACTATTCGTTTGCGGGCGAGAATGTAGCGGATGGCTACACGCGCACCGTCGAGAGCTTGAGGGTATCAAACGAACAAGTGTCTGAAGCAGCAGTTCAGTTCTTTGGGCCCTCAGTGATCCTGTCCATCGTTTGCGTCATAATGGGCTGGTCATTATGACAAAGTGTATAGCACTTACTTGTCCCTCTCTAGTCGTCTGACCAGTCTTGCATGCATATATGCATGTGCAATTGAGCGTACACGTTCCGGGTTTTGATCTGGGTAGCTTGTGCCGGTGGACGTGGGCCAAATGTGGGGAAAGGCGGAGAACCGCCGTCGCGCTATAGAGCCCGATGTCACCCACAGCGGCACTGGACCCGCTTGCTGACCGTCATTCACAATGACATGGATACCCCACTCTTGAGCTGGCAGCGCGACTCACCTGTCTGATCCCTTTCTCTTCACCTCCCACCATCGTCTGAACGGTCTATCTTGATCCCGTACTGTGTAACCCTCTTCTCAACGTGCGGCCTCCCAATTGGTGACCAACACCCCCGGCGCTCTCGGAGAAACCTTGCAATTTTGTCACTCGTCATCCAACCCCGAAACAGACACAAGACATGGCCCAACCTTTGCCGGTAGAGTCTCATCAGACGTCCACCACGATGGACACATCCAATCCAGAGCTCGGCACTGTTATGCAAGACAAGTCGCTCTCCAGCATGCCTGATCCCCCGCCCGTGAAGGAACCGTACAAGGTTTCAGAGGCCCTCGACGACATCTCGTGCGTGACGTGGGCGCTTGACGAGTTCCTGCACTCGAGGATGGTGGAGTCAGAGGAGTACTGTCATAAGAGTGATCCGTCCAAGTGAGTATATGTGCTTCTTCATCTCGGCCAACCACTGAACGCTGAGTCGGTGCTGAATAGGCAGCGAATGTACTTTGCGACTGGCTATGGCTTGATTCAATTCGTGAAGGGTCTGATGTCGTATGAAGATAAGGTGTGTTGAGCTTCTAGGCATCTTGATGGCCCTAACGTAACGGGCTCATCCATCCTGTGCAGGACCTGCTGTCGGCCATTGGGCACACCCGACATGGAAATGCGATTGCCAGTCAACATCGTAAACGCCAGTCGTCAATGGCATCACGCCTCGCGGGTTATGTCGTCTCCTCGTACAGCACGTCAGGCGTGGAATGGATTCAGGATATGACTCCGGTTGAGCGCCATGCCGAGCTCACGTATGCAGAGAGTTTATTCGAGAAGGTGAGTAAAGCTTGTCTGGGCGATGACTTCGCCCCTGCTAATAACACGCCCATCAATTCGCTTAGTCCCTTCTCGGCATCGTCTATTCTGGAGACTGGTTAGCTTTCATCAAAGAGATGTGCGCTATACCTTGCTCGCCCTGAGAACGCAACAACTAACTGTAATGGGCACTCAGCCTGAACATGCGGACCTTGATGAACATCTATCGCCAGCTGTGGAAGTTCATCGAAACGGCTGACGCAGCAGCTGCTGCTCGCGGCGAAGGGCCCGAGGACAAGTCCATCGATGTGCACTTCCGCTCCGGTGTATACCTCGGCATTGGCGTGTCGAATATGATCCTCAGCCTAATCCCCGGCAAGCTCCTGGCGATAGTGGAGCTCTTTGGGTACAAGGGCGACCGGAAGTTTGCCCTCCAGATGCTACAGAAGGCCGGTGGTTGGACTAAGGACTCCGACCAGCCTGGCATCGGCAGAGGTAAGCCCCAATTCTAGTCTCTAGTTTCGTCGTTTCATGCTAACACATCACTTAGAGGAAGAAGGGGTCCGTCGCGCGATATGCGACATGGCCTTACTCATCTTCCATCTCGTCTTATCGAGCTTCACCTTCGACGGTGTCGACATCGACATGGCTCAGAAGATCTTGGACTGGAACCTCAGGCGGTACCCGACTGGTGCGTGTTACTCCTCTTTTCAACTCAATCATCGTTGAGGCCTTGAGACTAGGCGTCTTCTTCCTCTTCGGAGCGGGGCGCCTGTCCCTCTGCCGCAGCCAGCCGGCTCGTGCGATCGCTTACTACACTAAGGCCCTCGAGACACAGTCGCAGTACCGCAACCTGTACCACATATCGTGGTGGGAGATCGCCATCGCCAATTTGGCGCTCTGGAACGTCTCAGATTCGCTTGAGTGCTGGACGAATCTGCAAAAGGAGGCGACCGTGAGTCGACCCAAGTCCATTTCCCTGCTCAAGGGCTGACAAAGTCGGTGCATCGCCATGTAGTGGTCGAAGGCGTGCTATACCTACGGTATGGCAGTCTGCCTAGCCGCACAGGGCAAGCAGAAGGAAGCCGCCGAGCTCTTCAAGAAGGTGCCCGGTTTGCGTCAGCGGATCGCCGGAAAGTCTATACCCCTCGAGGTCAGCCACATTGCGCATCCCCAACTCACTATATGTGTGCTCAACAATTACCATTGCTCACTGCACACACAGAAATTCGTCGCCCGCAAAGCCCGCAAATTCGAGACCCAGGGCGGCCGGCTCGCCGTGCCCGCACTAGAGCTCGCGTACGTCTTCCTCGCGATCGCGCACGCCCCGCGAAAGATCATCCACGAGAAGATGCTTCCCGATGTGCAGGCGCTGCAGGCCAAGCTGAAGGAGCACGAGGCGAACCCCAAGAAGTACGAGAACGGGCACGGGTACTGGGACGACTACTGCCTCGCACATCATCTTGAGGGGGTGTGCTACCGGTTCCTTGCCTACCCGGTATGTAACCGTTGCAGTCTTGTAGTATACTGTGACATACAACTAACCTTATTATATCATGACAGGACCCGGATGCCAGGTTCGAGGACGGGGAAGAGGAGATTATCCAGACAAGCTTCGATGATGCGAGCGAGCGGGCATCGAAGGCGTTCCAAACGGTCTTTGCCAAGGGGACGAAGATCGAGCTCGATCATCATATCGTTTACTTCGCACGTGTGTATCCCCCTTTTGTCCCGACTTCTCGTCCGGATTCTAACCTGCTTGCTGCCTTGTAGACTTTGAGTATGGAAGGCTGCTGGCCCGGTCTGGAGACAAGGAAGGTGCGCGTGCACAGTTTGACATGGTCTTGTCGGGTAAGCCCTTGGTTTTCTTTTGCTATCGTGACGTTCCTCATGGGGTCGCTACAGGTAAACCTCTGGAAGTCAATTCGGCAGGCAAGAAGGTAAGCTGGCCCCATCTTTCAGCGCGGCTGCTTGCTAACTCCCATACTCGCACTTGTAGGGGAAGTACAGCCTCGAAAACGCCTTGCATGTGCGCACCCACGCAGCCTTGGAGGCTTTGGACCGCGACCGCCTACTTTAACCATCTATACCCCAATCTTTGAGCCACAGAATTTACGCGTCAATTTCAGTATCTAACCATTTATAGCCCTATCTTATGCAGTATTTTTGGACTTGGTTCTCTATACGCGAATAGGCTAGCTTTCCCCGATGTTGTTGTAGTGAGCTTTCTAGTCATAGGGTGGAACGCAACTACAAAGTCATACCATATGTACAATACCTTGTTGTTTTGAAACTTCTTTCTGATACGCTGTCTGCTACACGATGCCGATCATCTTTGAATTGGTGTTGTAAATACGCCTCAAGAGGCTGAGAATTATTACTCTTACAAGAGGGCGATCGCTTTGGTATTACTACTGATGAGACGGGTATCGTAAAGTTATGTTTACGCTGCTAATACATACAATGCCAAGATATGCGTAACGGTCATGAACGGTCATACAACGTCAAGATTCCTACAAGATGAAGTGAAATAGATACAATCTCAAGAATCACGGTTGAACGCCAGCGTGTCCGTTAAAAGGTTGAAAATGGCAACGAAAGCAATAGAACACAACGAGGCGACGACCAGAGCTACGATCCACAATATCTGCGTTTCACTTGTATCGGTGAGGTTGATAACGTTGTAAGCTCGATCGGGGCCTCGGCCCATAACGCTCGAGTTACAGTAACAGTTGTTGAACACGTTGGAGAACTGCAGGATGGGGATCGCACAGAGGATGAGGCTGTTGAGAACGGCGAGCGCCTTGCCGCTCCACCGGAGGACGTCAGCGACAGTTTTCCAGGTGTGGAAGGCGGCATCGCGGTAGCGCTTGTGCTCGTTCCAGTGAAACGAGGAAGCATGGTGGGCCGCGATGCTTGAAGCGAGCATTAGCATCCAGATGATGGTCGATAATGCTCCGTAAATGAGGTATGAGAACGAGCGACAGCCGAGTTTCTAGAATCATGATGTTAGCGCTCGTCATAGCCCAGGCGACGATTCCTAACTCACCGTGGTGGGCGTAAACCAAACCATCATGACGGCTCCGCCTGTCGTTCCCCACTGAAGCATCAATCCAGCTACGGACGCGAAGACTATCCGACCCCAGACCCCAGAACCCCAGGAACTCGGCTCGAAACGCATGCGACCACAGTACATCTCGACATCGTATGGCGCCCCATGGCGATTACCCGGGTGTATACTCTCACCGTCACCGACCTCCCACTCACGTTCGGGGTCTACAGGCTTATGTACAAAAGCCCGTTTAGAAGCATACTGAAAAGCGCGTAGAACCTCCTCTGCAGAACGGGACCACCCGAAGACGCGCGAGTAGTTGAAGATGGGCGGCGTGGCGTCTTCATCAGGCGACATCACGTCCTCCATCGCCTCAGGACCAATCGAGATGGCGCGTTCCTCGGTGAGCTCGCCAACTTTGACACTGCCATGGTGCGTAGCTATGTATGCCTTTGCCTCAGAGTGGTCAAAAGCACGGCTGAGCCGGTCGAAATCACATTTGGGTGACAGCTGCTGCCATCCAATTACCACAGGGATCAGCCACAAGAAAGCAGTGCCGATGCTCTGCCCCACGGAGTCAATATTATCGTTGACGTTGGCGAGCGAATCTGCGACAGTGAGCGCGTAGGCGACGATAACCCAAGCGATGGAAACGGCGGCGGAGATGGACCACGTGTTCTTGTAGTTGAGGGACTCGGAGAACTCGGACCACCACTGGTCGTTTTCCGGAAGAACGACGAGAGAGGAGAGCATAGCGCTGTGGGGGTTGACACGGAGGGGCACCTGCTGCAAGTTGGAGAGTACTCGGGCGGCTTGAGCTGTGTTCGGGAACTTTCTAACGGACTCAAAGGACTGGCTGATCCATCGGGTGTTGAGCATGGTGCAGAAGAGTGTGTAGCCAGCGAGAGTAGGGGAGCCCGCGGTGAGCACCGCTGACATGAGGTTATCAGAGCGATACCGTGCTCCGAACGGGAGTTGGGACAAGAGGGCGAGATAAGGAAGAAGCCAAGCGCTGAACTGCTGTGAGAAATTGGTCCATTCGAAGCTCTCGTCGCCAGACCCACACCAGTTAGTGCACACTGTATAAGTAATAGCGGTGGAAGTGAATATATCGGCGAACGCCACCGGGAACCCATTGTTGTCCAGTAGACTATTGTTGAGCTGCGAGTAGTTGGCGTACTTCTGGTTGGACGTGTCGTTATAGAAGTTTTGGACGTTAGCCAAGCAGCTGGTGAAGTTGACCCCGCCAGCCAGCGCTCGTGATGTAAAGAGCATCAGGAGGGAGGCGACTACAAGGCCTGTGTTTTTCAGTAAGGTGAAAACCTAGACAGCATAAGTACTCACCTGCACGCTTATCCATCTCGGGGAAAAGTTGTGTATAAGTAGTGGTAAGCTTCGGATGAGCCGACGGTAACAGCGGCTATGAAACTGTCATGCGGATGCGATATTTGGGACTAAGGAGAGAGTGAGAGGGTGAGGCGGGGGACATTTGCGAGTCAGTATTTATGCAGAGTCGGACGCGCAGCCAAGGAGCAGATATGCCTCGCTTCGGGTTCCTAGGCGTCTACAGCATTCACAGCCTCAACAAGCTGGCGAAACCTCCTCCCCTGCCAAGCCGTGGGGAAATACCCCGGTGTGGCCTTGGAAAAGTCGCCGGATAAGCACAGCCTGTCCAAAACGCCACCGTATCAAGATCTCGTGACCTCAGGAAACCAATCAGAGTTTGGCAAGCACATTGATTCGTCCCTATTAAAAACAGCGGTCAGGACTTGATAAGGACCTTTTCGTGTTGCCCCACGAGGTCCTTTACATCAGAAAGTCCACAAAGACCAAGTGTTATGTCCAGGTCGCACAGCGTCTGCATGAGAATCTGCTCCACACCCACATCACCAGCAATTGCCAGCCCATACATAAAGGGTCTCCCGACTTGCCCGAGCGGAAGGGACGGGTTTAGCACCTTGCATTCTAGAAGACGCCAGCCAACGAGTAAGGGGCTTACTCACTTAGCACGGCCTGCGCACCCAACGCTAAAGCCTTGATGATATCGCTTCCTGTTCGGATCCCTGAGTCGAACAAAATTGCCATCTTGCCTGTTCGCTGTGCTGTCAGAACCTTCTTGGACGCCATTATTGTGGCAAGCGCATCCAATGCAGGGATCGCGCCATCGACTTGACGACCACCTGATAAAAACAATGCAATTGTTTTAGCCATCGTTAGAGTGGATAGTAGTTACTGCATGGGCTCACCGTGGTTGGACACAACAATCCCATCTACACCGATGTCGATTGCCTTCTCTGCATCCTAACGACCAACATCTCATCAATCCTCGAAAACTCGGCATGATCGGACGGCACCCGCAAGCACCCACATCGACAGCCAATATTCCTTTCAGAACGACCGGTCCATCCCAAAGCTTCTTGATGACCTCGAGATCCTCCCACGTCCTAAATGCACCACAGAACATTTCCTTCCCCCACTCTGCACCGAACCTGATCGCTTCTTGTGCCTTCGCATCGCCTGCCGCCGCCGCCGCTCTGAGGTCGTCCTGCACAAACGGCCAGGCAGGCTGCTCGTGCCGGGGCTCGAGCCCATGCCGCGCCATGAATACGGGATCGGCAAGCAATGTAGAGACGCCGAAGCCGTGCGCAGCAGGCAGATAGGGCGTCCCATTGTCGTACGGGCGCCAACCACGCATCATCGTGTCGACGGTGATCACGAGCACGGAGAACCCGTTTGCCTTTGCGCGAGAGAGGATCGAGATCGAGATCTCTTCCGTGCGTGGCCTAGTTCGATTCGGGACAAATGAATGCTTGTCAATGAAAGTGGAGAATTAACCAGGAACAAGGGGTAAGCATACCAGTACAGCTGGAACCAGCGTCGCCCGCCAGGCCCATTGGCCGCTGCGATGTCCTCAAGTGATCTGGTGGACCCGTTACTCAATACGAGAGGAACACCGACTTTGGCCGCGGCGCGTGCAGTGGCAAGCTCTGCCTCCGGATGGACCATTCCTTGATTGCCCACAGGCGCGACAAGCACTGGCGAGGGGTATTTGATTCCAAATAACTCAGTCTATCCCAGCATAGCCCGGTCAGTGACCCATGTACTTGTTGGAATCCACCGTAGGCCGAAGGCGCTTACCTCGAGATTGCGCACCCCGGCGTTTACTAGGGCCCTCGGAATCAGCTTCCATTTTCTGAACGCTGCGTGATTGTCCTCTTGTGTCCATTCGAGACCAGCACCGGTCTTCACGCTCCAGTACGCCCCTGTGAGTATGCGTTGAGTCGCCGTCGTACACAATAAGCGCGGTAAACGCACAGGGACTGCTGGCCTCTGTGAGAACCTTCTTCGCCCTTTCCTCGATCTCGTCTAGGTCCAGCGTCCCGAGCGGAGGTGGCTTGCCCGAGTTAAACAGATCGCGCATCCATGTCACCCACCTGCTAGGCGTAGGGGCGATCGTTGTCATGCTAACAACCAGGAAGCGCCCGTGTCATTCTATTGACGCAGCTGCAAAGGTATATGTAGGAGACACGACCTCACTTCCCCGCTCGTGTCTTCCCATGCGCATCCAGACGGGTGGCCATTACCAGCGAGTGGCCCCGTACTGGGAGACTGAAGCGGTTCATATGACAAAACACATGATCCATTGTTTCCTTAGCCTATAAATATATTTAACGCCGACCGCGCTTTCTACGCGTAAATGAGCCATGGCGACGTCGAATGCATTTTCCATGACATACCGCACTTTATCCCGCAAGCATTGAAACCAAAAACTGAGGCAATCAATAGTCAGACTTTATCAACACCCTCTCCCTCTTCCCAATCAAGTCCTTTACGGACGAATATCCAATCAATCCTAGCGTGATGTGCATATCACAAATCGTTTGCATCAAGATCTGCTCGACACCGTCCTGACCCGCGATCGCCAGGCCATACATGAACGGCCGGGCAACTACACAGAAAGCGAGACAATACCCCGAGTTAGCATTGGACCCACCAATATTCATCAGAGGGATGAGGAACGACGTACTGAGGACAGCCTGTGCGCCCATGGCAAGGGCCTTGATGACGTCACTCCCGGTACGGACGCCCGAGTCAAAGAGGATCGTAAGTTTGCCGTTCCGCTGGGCCTCGACCACCTTCGTAGACCGGGTGATCATCTCCAGCGCGTCGAGCGAGGCTATCGCGCCGTCGACTTGCCGGCCGCCTGCCCGGCACGTCGGCGTGAGTCACAGACGAAGGGCGAGGAAGGAAAAGTACAAACCATGGTTAGACACAATGATCCCATCGATGCCTACGTCTATCGCCTTCTCGGCGTCCTGAGCAATGCAAGATGGTATGTCAGCATCAAGTCATAGAGTACGAAAAAGCGAAAGAAGACCCTTACATCAACTGAAAGAATTCCCTTCAAAACAACCGGCCCGTCCCAGTGCTCCCTTATAAACCCAAGTTCGTCCCACGTCCTGAACGCCCCGCTTCCAATTTCGCCAACCCACTGGCCTCCCAGCATCAGCGCCTCCTGCGCCTTCGCGTCTCCCTTCTCCAACGCATCCCTAATCGTCTTCTGGTCATACGGCCACGTGGGGTGCTCATGTGTGCGCGCCTGGAACCCGAAGCGCTTCATGAACACGGGATCCGAAAGGCCCTGCTGGTTCCCGAAGCCGTGCCCCGTGGGCAGATAGGGTTTACCGTTGTCGTGCGGGCGCCAGCCGATGATCATGGTGTCGACTGTGATGACGAGTGCGGTGTAGCCATTCGCCTTAGCGCGGTTCAGTAGCGAGATAGTAACGTCTGCTGAGCGAGTCCTGCATCCACGAAGAATGAGAGGCGGATGTGGGACACGGAGTGGGAGATACACACCAGTAAAGTTGATACCACCTATGTCCGTCGCTGTTGGCTTCCGCGACCTCTTCAATGGACCTCGACGCAGCGGTGCTCAAGACCATGGGAACGCCCACTTTGGCAGCTGCGCGCGCGACCGCCAGTTCGCCTTCCGGGTGGACGAGGCTTTGCGCGCCAACAGGTCCAACAAAGAGCGGGGATGGGTGTATGACGCCAAATATTGTGGTCTGGTCACCGGACAGGCGCATATATGCAGTCAGGACAATGGGTGGGTATGATGCGAACGATGCGTACTTCAATGTTGCGGGACGCAGCGTCTGTAAGTACACGCGGGATTAGCCTCCACCGGTTAAACGCTTGACGGTTGGCGTCATGCGTTGTGCATATACCCGCACTCTTCATGACATAGAGAAAAGCGGCTAAAGCAGCATCAGCGGCCGGGATAGTGACATACACTGAACTGAGTACGCACATGGATCATTGCTCAGCACCTGCTTTGCCTTCTCTTCGATCTCGTCGATGTCCAGCGTCCCGAGCGGAGGCGGCTGTGCGGACGCGAAGATCTGGAAGAGCCAGGATGTCCACTTGTTCGTCGGCGGAGCAACTGCGTCGGCCATGACGTTCTCGTTTTCAAGGATCCGAGCTATACTAGTGGCAGTAGAAAGATGGTATGAGGAGGACACCAGAGCACCTCAGTGCGAAGTATAGGATCCTCGGTCCGTGCATGGTACGGTATCTCAGGAGCGTGAGTGTTTCAGGTCGCGGAAAAACCTGCGCGACGGGTGACCGCGTCGGCCGCCTAGCCACATGATATCTCTTGCAATCGGTTAGCGGCAACAAAGGAGAGCTGCGAAGGAAGTCGACTGACCTTGATCGGTCCGTACTTAGAGAGTCCGTCGTAAGCTAGTGTCCTTGGTTGAGCAAAAACCGTCCTTGGATGTGGTAGTCTGCCGAGGTGTACCCGAGTTCGCGTGAGGTCCAGGATGCTAGTGAGAAATGCTGACCTTTGAAATCATTCAAGATAGCATGTGTGTCCAAAATCAGGGCTATGATGTGTCGGGGATGACATGGACAGATGGACGCCTTTCGACAAAGCTCACGAGACCTTCGGCGTTTGCCGGCTGGTTTCCGCTGAGTTCCAATTTCCAGCTGTACGCGCATCGAACTCTCCATTCGTCCATCGAATAATTCCGAGTTATAATCATCGCAATCTCTGCACATTCCTGTATTTCCCCCAAGGATGTTACACACTTCTAAACGTGGAAACAGCCGTCAAACACACATCGTGTATATGTCAGCTCTCCTGCGTCAATCCGACTCCTTCGTGGATCCAAACGATATGCTATGGTTGGAGCTAAGCAGCTAGAATGCAACCTTCATATGGCGGTGCTATATATGTTGCGTGAACCAAATAAACGTGACTCATCCGAATGTTTTGTATCAGCCAACCGATGCAGGTTGAACTCCTGCTGTCGGCGCAATCATGCGCTCCGAATCATTTATTTTGCATCAGCTTAATACCTGAATTGGTCTACCTCAGTGTAATCAGGATTGCAGAAGCGTCGGGCAAATGGACTAGTTGACGGGTCTGCTACTGTTCCTGAGGTACCATTTAATGACTGATGGCAGGTGATTCCAACTGAACCTCGACCATTCAATGCAATCCTTAAGAGATTATCAACAATCAATCAGCACTCAACGTCTACAGACGTCGGCAGCTTCAGTGTTCTCGAGTGACGCGTCAACTTGAAGCCGGCCATCTCTTCGAAGACTCTACGTTAGTCACCCCTTTCCCACGTTGCTTCAATGCGTCACTGAAATTTGAAAGCCGATTAGCCAAGAACCATCGCGCATTTTGCATCAGATTCAGCCAAAACTCGGTCGTTAATTAGCGATCCCCATTCCACCCTCCAACAACGCTCTTCAATTTCACCTGTACCCTTCCAATCCACATTACGAGCTATTGACTTAAGCTGATTCAGATACCAATGCATGACGGCAGCATCTTGACACCACCCTCGGGCGAAGATGTCTTATATATAAATCCCTGTCTGTGAGCCTCGTCCAACCAGCATCGAGTCCAAAAACAAACTATCGCCATTACTTAATAGCCACAGAAACACCCATATCATACATCAAACATGCCGCACAAAGCCACCATCAACGACGTCAAGTGCATCCTCATCATCGGCGCCACGTCCGGCATCGGCCGCGCCCTCGCACTGGCCATCCATGATCTGCCGTCGAAGCCGACCGTCATCGTCGCCGGGCGGCGGCAGGACCGGCTCGACGATATCGCCCAGAACGCGGGCAGCGAGCGCATCAAGAGCGTCCGGTTCGATGTCAGCGCACCGCAGGAGACGCTCAAGCGGAACGTGGAGGAGGTCATCAAGGCCTACCCCGAGGTGCGTGCCCCGCATGACATAACAGCAGAGTGACTGATATCGGTGAATGGGTGCTGGTAGCTTGACGCCGTGATGTTCTCGAGCGGCATCCAGCATATCTTTAACTTTGCCGAGCCCCAGAAGATCGACGTCAGCAAGGCCCTCGACGAACTCAACGTCAACTACGGCGCCGTGTTCGCCATGATCACGTACTTTACGCCACAGCTCCTCAAGATCGCTGTACGTTTTCCCTCTCTTCCTTCTACTCCTGACCACTCACGATTGCATGTAGAAAACCGGCAAACCAGCGTTCATCTACACCATCACATCCGGCCTTGGTCTTCTCCCTGCACCGCACCTGTCCAATTACAGTGCAACCAAGGCAGCGTTGCACTCGCTCTCCCTGTCGCTCACGGCCCAGTTGGAGCCGCACGGTGTCTACGTCGTCGAGATCTCGCCTCCGTAAGTCACTACCTGTCATCTCTCTATCATGTGCTCATGCTGTCTACCTCGCACCCTCAGACTCGTCGAATCCGAGCTACACGACCGTAAGCCTCTCTCTCTCCCATTTCTATCAAAACATTGCGCTGACCTCATACGCAGACCAAGGTCTCACTCCCGTCCTGTCCAAAGTCTGGATGCCGCTCGACGAATTCACCAAGCTCACCATGGCTGAGCTCGCCAAGGGCACCGAGCAGATCCCCGTCGGCACCGTGAGCGAGTGGTACAACAACTTCGACACGTACAACGAGGGCAAGGGCAACAAGCTTGACGACGTGAGGAATTTCCAGGCGCGGATTGCGAAGAAAGACTAGATCGATTGCAATAGGTTAATTGTATGATATGTTTGCGAGTTGTGCTCAAAATCCACGAAGGACGTTGCTACGTTTGCCAGAATAACAGTGAGAAGTGCGAAGCGGCTGAAAGGTAGGGTATACTAATGGACATAAGATGACTATGGTACAGAAGTCGCGCTTGTTGAAGTTGAGAGTATGTAATACACGAACGTTCGGAAAGGGATGAATACACGATTGCACGGGCGATTGAAAGGCTTGAAGCAAAAAGTGCAGGAAACGAAGGCGACGAGTAACAGGAACACCATTCTCGCTATGCGTCCTCCGGAAGAGTATATGGACCAGCTAGAACGTGCCAGTTAGCTTTATCCACAAGAAACCACCAAACGACTCACCACCAGTCCTCCGTCTCCACCTAACAATCCTCTCCGCCTTCTCCCACGCGCCCATCCCGCCCCGCTGCAGCTCTTCCCAGCTCTCCGCATCGCTTGTATACAGCATCACCACCACTCTAGGATCGCATACCCCTTCGCTCTCCAAATACTTCTGTGCCATGGGCACAACGACCTTGTCGCTCAGCAGCACCAGCACCTCGAGCCGCTCGCACTCGCCCAGAAGGAGGCGCAGCGCAGCACCGACATTTCCTCTAGCCCAGAAGCGGAAAGAGACGTGCGTGAGGTTCGGAAGACGTTCGAGCCCCAGCGTTGACGTCCACAGTGCCCAGTGATTCACGATATCGAGGTGCGAAAGGCGCGCGAAGAGCGGATGGGTGGCAAGGCCGTACGGCCTTTTCACTTCTGCCCCTCCTTCATCTCCTACTGCTGTTCCTCCCTCACCCCCACCTCCGCTAGCCCCAGGATGCACCAGCAGCGTCGACAAGTTCACCGACATCCTGCGCAGCGGCATCTTGTCAAGTAACGGCTCGAGCACCTTGGGCGCATCCGTGTTGGGTGCTACCCAGAGCGCGACGTTCGACGTGCCAGTGCATAGCGAGAGAACGTGCTGCGCGAGACTCAGTGGTACCCGCTGGCTGATGCACAGCGATGCGATGCGCGAGGCCGCGAACGCACGGTACTGGGTGCGCTGGTGGAGGCAGGCGAGGAAGCGCGCAGTGTGACCTGCGTGCCGGAGGACGATGGTGCTGTATAGGTGTGTTTCGAGCCTGTGATGAGAGGGTATGATATGCGGGTCGAGGAAAGGATGCAGGGGAAAGCGGAAGGCCGGCCCGGGAGGAACGGGTGCATGACGTTGGTGCATGTGGGGAGACGGGCTTATCGTTAGTACCCGAACAGACCTCAGACCACCCCAGCATCGAGGGACAGGCGCTGGGATGGAGACGATGGAAGGACGACGCACCATTCGTGTACCCGGTGTGCAACTAGCATAAGCTTCACCGTCGTCCCGCGGTACGTCTTCACCGTGTAAAGGAGAATCTCGCGCTCGAGCTCTGGCGGGAGGATGGGGTTGCCTTGAACTGCTTGCTCTTGTGACCGTGGAGTAGGACTCGGTTTGGCGACGTCCAGTGGTGCTGCTCCGGGCCTGGCATTGGTGCTGCCCATGGTCGCCGCCGTTGTTCTGGAGGTGGGCGGTCGTATGGGAGCATATTGAGGGAACCTATCGAAGATGCGCGGGGTGCAGTCGACCTCGAGAGGCTCAGGCTCACGTATCATCATGGCTTGGTGAGAGAGGTGACTTCAAGAGAGTAAACGAGAGGTGGTGAGTGAGTCGTAAGTAAGTCAATGTAGAGCAAAAGTGACGAGTAAGTGAGGTGAGAGGGAGGCACAAGGGCAAGCCAAGGGGGCCGGGTGCAGAGTCCGGGGAAGTATATAGGGGGAAGCGGAGGCGACGCGAGGCAGAGACTCACTTGAACATCCCGCGGCAGGTTTCCATCTTCCGGCTTCCTTCCTTTCGCTACTTATACGTCACTCCGTCTGCGACGGCTACTATCTGTTGTAAGCGGACTTGCTGCGCGTGCACTAGCTTGATAGACGGGTACTATCCGGCAGTTACCAGAGCTGGTATGGGGGAGATCAAGAGGAGGTACGGTGACTGGCGAATGAGCGGGGTATGGAGGTAAAGAAAGGAGTATGGACGGTTGCAAATTGAGGAGCCCAGCGGTGTATCCACAAGTCACCGCAGACGCCCAGGGCCTCGAGGATCCACGCAGGCCCACATATACTTACATCCACTACGGTGAATAAAGGTGAGTGATTCCGCTCCCATGGCCAACTCGATGTGCTCAGAGAAGAGGTCATTCATGGGAGTAACAGGTCCCGCGTACTGTATTGACCTGCTATCTGGCAATTCGCCGGTATTCCTCCTGTGCCCAGAGACGAGCTGATGCCTCAGGACCCTCCGCGAGAATTACGTAGGACGCTCATGCTAGGAGCGCTGGATTTGCAACTTAACTTGCCAAAGGTCCGTCGTCGGAAGGCATCCTCCATACAACTACAGTGACTGGATTCCACATTGCAGACCGGCTTGACGAGCCAGGTACTACGTCATACCAATTTATGGACCGATCTTAAGTTGGGACACGACTTGGGTAGGTGGCGTTCGGGCCTCGAGCTGGCTTAGCACGCCTCCAATGCGCCACCGGCGGCTCTATTCTCGCCTCCAGACCGAGATTGGCTGAACTCGCTTTGTTTCTGCTCCCAGGGTCGCTTCCCAAGGTTGCTCCAAGCTACCCTGCAATGTACTGTACCTCTACACCGGGTATACGGCTGGTACGTCCTTGATATAAATTTACGATGCGTTATTCCCTTGCATGAATATCTTATCCCGTCAGCGTTGGTGATAACATAACCGCTACGATCCCAACGACTTTCTATCGCCCGTCCTGCCTGATAGATCCTCATGCCTCAAGTCAGTGCTTGTCAGGCATTATTCTCATGCTAATGACGCTGATTTTCAGTTGTGACGTTTCTGAGGAGCCGGGTTAGGGTGCCATATTCATGCGAAGCGCAGTGAGCTCGACAGTGTACCAAAGCTTAGCGTCTAAGTCAGCCTCCGGTAGCCTGATCTCTTATACTTACCATTTCTTCATGGCGGTTCAGAGTAAGTTGCCCATCCTAGCCAGCGACTGCAGCGTATATATTTGATGGCTTGAAGAAGCAGAAGCCCGATGTAAGTAACACTTAGTTTGTCACCTATAGCTGACGATACACATTGCACATGTGTTCTGATTGGCACCACAGGAATCGGGCTAGCGAAACAGGCACAAGGGCGGCGACCAATAGCTATTTGCTACAGAAAAGTAGTGTTCGTGATGATCCGACAACGTCTGCTCATTTATCCTATCCGGTTACAGGACTGAAAGGGATCGTAAGCCAGTTTCTATCCTGGATGTTGGCCTTGAAGCTGATGGAAGATGGGCAGAATGTGAGTCCGTTACATGATAATCTCAATTCGCTGATAAATTCGTGGGTTCATATTGCATAAGGACTAACAATGATACATGATCTGAGAGTCGACATCAAGAGGTATCTGCGTATACATCTAATCAAAGAACTCGATCTTCGTCTTCAACAGTCGTATAGTAAACCGTCTTTCGTCCCGATTAAGCCTGACTGTCACTTTATCTCCTTGTACGAAGAGCTGAAGTGGCTCGCGGCCAAAGTTGGGTCTGTATCGTGAAGGCAGCCAGCAGATCCTGTGGTTTCTTTTTCGAAGCCAGCCGTGTCTGTCCATGCAAAGGTCTGAAAACGAGAGCGCGTCGAAACAAGCATCTGAACAGTCCTCGTCCCATTCATAAGAGCCTTTTGGGTTCGCATCAAAGGAGGATATAGGTTGCATTTTGAGGTTCATAGTATTGTATCTCTGGGACGTGAACGGGATCGACCAGTACAGCCGCCTGAGGCTGGGACTGGTACAAATACGACGAATCCAATCACGATGCGTCAGAGACGTCGGAGATAAATTGGAAGGTAGCGTATAGGACGCCATCAGAGTATTCGCGTCCACTCCCATCTTCCAATGCCACTGGATATGATCAATACATGTGCCGAGACCGACGAGCCAAATGTCAACCACGTGCTGTTCGAGAGAAACGATACGGACAGAGGTTCCGTCATATGTGGATTCGCATGCTAGCTGAAATGTGCTGCCATCCCAAGAAAATAAAACAATAGCATGCCTCCGATCCTCAATTCGAATGATGAGCGCGATCATAGATTCGTCTTCAGAGAAGACTACATGTTGAATCCAAGAGAAAATCATTTGACACCTCCAAAACGAGAATATTTGACGGCCCGTCTTGATGTCCCATAGATACAGCGGTGCATAAGGGGGGTACCCAGCGAAGTACGTAGATTTGGGTGAGAATAGCCATTTATCGCTGGCAATTTGATATTGATCGAATTCGGTAGCAAATCTGCAAACCTCAGTCGACGAACGCTCGGAGGTTACTATGGAGATTTGCCAGTGATCGCCTTTGTTTTCATCCTCATAACTGTACGCCTTTAGACTAGCGTCTCTTGAGGCACATGCGAACGTAGAATCCTGTTGATCAAGTCCCAGAACCATGGTGCTAGACTCTTGAGTGGCGCGATGCAAGGTAGGATGGGTCAAATCTATGATGTGGAGTTCACGATCGCGAATTAGACACGTGGAATAGCACTAGTACTCTTCGTTTTCAGGTTTCCAGGGAGTCCTGCCCCAACCAAAAATTCTAGCCATTTTATTGCCGACCTTCACTCCTACGACTTCGCCGCGCCACCTAATCAACCCCACATTGCCTTCTGGACTGCCTCGTTGTAACGAGAGAGGTGATTGGATAGTTTTACCATCTTCATGCGCATTCTCATGAACAGCAATGTAATCTACATTTCCCGTTGAGGAATCAAACGGGACCTTAAGATGAACGATAAAGTTTCCATCTGGACTGAAGAAAGCTTCACTATTGAACGTCTCCGAGTCGAGTGGTCCAAACGGGCGCCAGGATGGCTCGAGTGGTCCAAGCGGGTGCCAGGACGACTTGATTTGTCCGAGCAGGCGCCCGGACGTCGTGTTAAAGATGTAAACTTTAACATCGGTGGCGATCATAAGCGAAGCACCGTCGGGAGAAAAATCAAGAATCAGCGTCTCGTCGTCGTAGAGGCAAGGGATATGGTGAGGGATAATGCATTTGCACACTTGGAGCTTTGTCTTGACAGCGTAGATAATAATCTCAGTTCTGCAGGCTTCCTCGTGGAATGATACATCAGCCAAAGCGAGCTTGGTGCCGTCTCCAGTGAATGCGATAGAGTGGAGACGCTCTGAACATTTGATCCTGTCGGATGTACCATCTTCCAGTTTCAACAAGATGCACTCGCTCTGTCGGAGAAGCGCAATGACGGGACCATTAAGAGCGAGCCCGCAAAGATAAGAGTCCACCTTCAATGACGGGGATGAGACCAGTAGCCCAGAGGCAGTATCCCACACGCTGATACAGCCACCTCTGGAAGCACCGGCTATTTGAGAGCCGTCAAGGGATAGGGCGAAATGACAATACTCCTCCGACAGGTTTATGACTCGTGTTTCACAGTTCCAGTAATCTTCCAGACAATCATCGACGAGCATATCGGTGGACTTTGTCGCAGGGTTAGACTCGTATGTAAGCCGTAACTTTGAATTTACTGGGCAGTGCGGGAAAGCGGATTCGTACACGTGAAGAGCTGAGCAACTGATGGGAAAGAAGAACTCCAGAGTCAATCGCCAGCTGTCATAGAGAAGATCTAACACGTCAATTTTGTGCCGGAACGTCCAACCCTACGGATGCAGGTTTAGCGGACATATATTTGGCCCAGAAATCCGACGCAATCTCACCGTAACTAGCTTCCTTGCCGACCGCAGCAGCTCTACGCAGGTACCTAGTTCGCCGAGTAGCGAGTATGCCTCGATCGCGAACAAAAGTCTTGCCTCTAAAAACTCGAGTAGTTGCTGTTCTAGTTCTTCGTCAACCGCGCATCCCCGAAGATGGAATAGCCAGTGAATGCAAGCGTAGCGAAGTGCACGGGGGATTGCGCGGCGTCGTTGGTCAAAGTCGCGGATTTCGTCGTGTAGCAGTGAGGAATCACCGAGACCACAAAGGTCGCGCTTGAGAAACCTTGCCATTGTCACGAAACAGCGGCTAGCCAAAGGACGATGAACCTGAAGGTTCCCAACGCCGACTCGTGTAAGCTGTGTCTGCAGAAAGTCCGGAAACGAGCTATGAAGTGTCTCAACTACATCCAGGGAATTGAGGGCAGGAATATGTACTAGTGCTGAAAATGGGAGGAGGGAATGGTAGATATTAGTTCTGAAAAACCGGTTCAAGTCAACGAAGGGGAGTGGTTCAGCGAGATGGATGATGAGGGATAGATATCGTAAGCCCATACTGCGAGTAGGCTGATCGATGCTATTGATTATAGAAGTGTAGAAGTGGTCGATGCTTCCCCACGTCTGTTGTACGTCAACGTATAGCATGCTGCGTACGAGTTCAAGTCGATCTTGAGGTTGGGCCTGATCAATGAAGCGGACTATGGTGGCTGCGAATATAAAGCGTCCCTTAGCTCATTCGCGTAGCATTGCGACGACGTCGTCAGACGGCCAAGGCTGATCAACCAGCCAGGAAAGCTCATGCACCTCGTATATGCGCCTGAACCTCTCCTGAAAATAAATATGTACGTCCTCTTGGGAGTCATACTGCTCCAGTAACACCGTCCGCACAAGGCCTTGATGAGAGCTGTCATGCATTATGCTACGGATTTCTGACCACAGCCTGCTAGAAATAAATATGTTTTGGACGGGTATGGGTAGGGGGTCGTCGCGGATGAGGAGGAGGAGGAGGCGAATGAAGGAGACAATGTGGTGGGTCCCGTCGGAAGTACCTTCGTCTAGAGCATCGAGAATGAGCGAGGCGCCACCCTTGTCTTTCCAGATGTGCGCCATCGCTCGCAGAGGCTCAATGACGAGTTTCTCAAGCTGATCGCGAGGCGACTTCTCAGAGGAGAGGAGAGCGGGGTCATCGTGGATGGCTTTCATGATAACTTCCTGGGCGAAGTGGTGCTGCAAACCAAGCTGATACGCAAACGTGAGGATGACGCGCTCGAACGTGCTGCGCTTGGTATGCTTCCTGGAAAAGAAAAAGGTACCGGCGAGCGTGCCCTCCTGACGGAGCTCGTCCGCCAGCGTGTGCATGATCGTCGACTTGCCGGACCCGGACTCGCTGGAGACCTAGACAACCTTGCGAGAGCCATCGTGAGCGAGGGCTCTGAGGTCGTTGAGAACGTTGACTCGCGTATTCGGAAGACACTTGGAATGAGGCAGACGTTCGGACGAGTCGTAGATAGCGCCTTGTGCGCATTCCCGCGCAAGGTTCTTCCAGTCTTCGTGGTTGCTTGTATCTGTGGTGAAATTGGTCAGCCCGGAGGCTGGAGAAACGGGACGGAGGGGGAAAAGGGAAGACGTACTCAGGTTCATGGTGGTACGCGGTTGAGATGGACGTACAGCTTGGGCTCCTCGCAGACTGATAAGCTTGCGAACATGCTGTGAACACGGGGTCACATCGGTGGCTTCCGAGCGTACAGCAATTAGCAAGCGCTCATCGTCTTAGAATATGTGCGATAGCCTCGATCCCTATCCCAACCCTACTGGCCCTGGTGGAAACGGCCATGTACCGCGTAAGGCTTTTATAGAAGACCAGACCCAGCCTCAAAGAGTATACAGCACTGCGTACAGCCTGTCTATTATACAAAGCGCCTACCCTATCGCTGACGTTGATACGGGCGTCTAAGCGTGACATCTGAAAACAAATGAATTCAAGCGTTCTAAACGTCCTCACCCCCAACTTCCACATCCACAACCCCAAACTCCACCACCGGCGGCGGACCCTCATCCGCATCTAATCGCTCCCTGTGGAACGACTGCTGGAACGGCATCGTGATTAGCACAGTCACGCGCAGTGGCGGCGGCTGCGGTATCTCCAAGTCGAGTTTCTCTCCGTCGCCAGCGTTTGGTACAGCAAGCAATCCGGAACCAGTAGTCATCACCGGAGCTGGTGAGGGAGCGGCAGCCGGAGTATGTCGGGATGATGGTGAAGGTGAAGGTGACGGGCGTGTAGTAGGTGATCGCGAGTGCACTCCCGAGCGAGATCTCGAGCGACGTCGTGAATGTGACCGAGAACGACGACTACGGTCGTCTGGCTGTCGCCAGCCAATGATGTCGAGGAAGCGCCTCCATCGTGTCCGCTGGCTAGCGTCAGGGTCAAAGTCGGGATTGGGTGACACGTCTCGTGAGGCACTGCGCGAGCGCGATCTCGAGGTTGAGCGGGGATTCATGTACCGGGCTGATAGGGGCTATTCATGGGCAGTCCGCGTTAGCCGCCATGCGAATACTCGTGAAAGAACGGAAGAGATGCACCATAATATCCGCCCACTCCGTTCTTCCCGTCCCCATAGGCGTCACGTCCTTCCCTTTGCCCAAACCTGCCTCTTCCTCTGTCCCATCCTCATCCTCACTTTCCTCATTCACTAGCCTAACCTCCCATAATCTCGGCTTCTCTCCAATATCCTTCCTCCTTCGCCTTCTCCCCCCAAGCCCAAGGTCATTCATCAGCACATTATTGAACGGATCCCGCGAGGGATTCCACGTGCCCGCGCGAATGGCAGCTTCAACAAAACGTTGATGTCGTCTCCTCATGACGAGGCTGCGGATGACGATGCCGGAAGAGACGGCGAGAAGGAGGACGAGAGTGGCTATTAGCGCAGTATACGACAAACGGAGAGGTGGGAAGGGCGAGTGCGTGAGCGGGTCGATGGGGTTCACGTTCATGAGTGCAGAATGAGAGCGAATCGCCGGTGTTGATATCGATATTCAGGTTGGTGAGCAAACGTTGGCGTAGACGAGAGGAGAGGGAAGGGAGGTATCAATAAGAACTCGACAAGAAACAGCAA
Organism: Coniophora puteana RWD-64-598 SS2; assembly: GCF_000271625.1. Lineage (NCBI taxonomy): Eukaryota > Fungi > Basidiomycota > Agaricomycetes > Boletales > Coniophoraceae > Coniophora > Coniophora puteana. Next base: position 999,372 of record NW_006913070.1, on the reverse strand, counting down.
GGGTATGGGACAGACCTAGGAATGTGTACACTGCAGACGGGGAATAACCCACGTTACCGGTGACGCTCGCCGTCGCGGAATCGGCCATGTGAGTTCCGTGCGCGTGCGTGCGAGGACGGATGAATGGATGAAAAGTAGATGTTATGACGATCGAAAGAATAGATAATGGCGGGTGGGGATGGATGTACGTGCAGAACGGGGCGGAGAAAAGAGAACGGCCAAGATTCGCGCACAGGGAGTATTATTATAAAGCATAGCAGAGTGGTGTGACGCAGAAGAGCAGAACAAGAAAGGTGAAGCAGGTTTTAGCGAAGGGTGGGAAGGAAGCATGAGAGAGAAGAGAAGGGTGGGGGTGGAGGTTTACGATAGGCGAGAGTGATCGATTGGACACAGGTCCATAGATCCATAAGAGCAGACAAAATGCCCGGAGACCCCATTTGAGTGCGTTAGTTCAGTCCCGCGTGGATAGGGGAGTGTAAGATGCCGAGATGTAGGGTACGTGGATGGTCAGCAAAGCAGTGATCGACCGAGGAAAGCAGAATATAATATCGTGTGAAAGTAGTCCAATTATACGACGGGGAGGCGTGGAGTGGAGAGAAGGAAGGGAAAGGCGAGATGAGGCGACTATAAGCATATGCACACTGAACGAGAAGAGGAAGAGACGCACGGTACAGCGTTGCATTGGACGCGAGGCCAGAGGGCATTCCATCAGCACTATCAGTCGATACAGCTGAGGGACTTGACGCCGATGCTGAGCCCGTCGCATCCTGTGAAAGGGACGACGTGGGCGTTACTGAGATTGTGGATGAAGAGGCAAGACTAGACGTCGACATCCTTTCCTCACGTTCAGTTGGTGTTTGTTCCTCGGTTGTAGGTGCGACTCGAGCTCAGAGCATGAGATGGGGATGGCAGATGCGAGGGATGCGAGAAGGGCAGAGGGGGGCTAGCAGGCGGCCGGCTATTTGGCAAGCCCTCGTGGGTGATGCCTGGCTAATTATGACGAGGACGAACTGGTATGGTATGCGCACAACCGCGTGCGCCGTGCACCAAGGAGATGATTCTGTGGACCATTATTAGCAACAGAACCTTCGCGAAAGGCTGATAACGGGATGTGTGGAGGAGTAAAAAGCGATAAATTGGGCGTTGGACCCATGAACTGGGCCGTTGTTGATAGGTGGATGACTGGGGCAAGTGGTTTGTAGCAGGTGCAAATCCTCGAGCGCCGAATCTCGCGGAGAATAGAAGACTCAGCTCACCGGTCAATCGCCCAGCCTTTACTCTAACGTAGCTCCAGACTGGAGTACTGAATGGATTGACTTGCGCCGAAGATGGTGTTGAGACAAACAGGACGAGGGACGGGGGTGGAGGAGGGTACAGCTGGATTTGCGACGGCGCACTTTGTTCGGCTCATTGTGAGCTATAGAACCACTTCATTCGTGAAGCAACTTTATCTCCGCCGCTCCATCTCGGCTTTTCCCGCTGTAGGTTGCGAGCTAACCTTGTCGACGACGACCACTAGATCCCCTACAGAGCACAATTTGACCTCTAATGCCCATGAAAACACCTCAGAGTACCTTTACGGATGCTTGCAAGCCCCGGAAGCTCACAAGTTCAAGTGGATCGCTGAAGGCGCTTGAGTTCAAGTAGGTGCCATTCGCCAACTCTTTATCATTCGCAATGCGCCCTCTTCGCACAAAACGACAACAAATTCAAAGTTCTTCAAAGACCTTCTGAGCACTCGGCGCTTCAGCTGAGTGTATATATGCGGTGCGTTCAGCCCTCGGTCGATGGAGAAGATGCACCATAGCCTCATGCTGCACCTGTACGTCTCTTTCTCGCGCCTGAAGCTTATGACCTCTTCTTTGCTCGACATAGATACAGGTGACGTCGCCAATGCCGCATATATGCAGGCCACTCCTGATCAAACCTCAGACCTCACAGATCACGATGCTGTAAAGGTCATATCCATGTCCTCACCGCTTGGTAAGCCAGGTATTGCCGTAAGGGAAATATGTCTGCTCTATTGCGGTGCGCGATGATAGGTGGTGATCCACCAAGCGCCACCCCCCTGACGTATGATATCAATGAGGCCCCGATTTCTCTTGAGCTCAGACGAGGGGTTCTCGAGAACTCGAGAAGAGCGTATCAAACCCAGCCTCGGTATCGACTGCGCCAAAGTGCTTGATACGGTGCAGAGAAACTCAACGCAGGGACGCATACTCCCACCCCACCGGTTGCGAATTCTTTCAGCTGCGATGCTACCTCCAGCAGCCATGAAGTCGGATAGTGGGTATATGCGGACGAGAGTTCATTGCCGGTGAGATATTAAAGTTGCGAATGTGGAAGTCGGGGACAAGGGCGCTTACAAGTTACAGCTCCCTGTAGCCCTTGCTTGCATGTTGCCTTTAGGTGTCATACTTATGCGGCCGATCCGAGGGTACCAGGCATCAGGTACTGTGCCTATGATGATGTACCCCGTGCTATGTCGGGAAAATGTCGGAACCCCGCTGACATACACACGCGTTCCGGTAAAGTAGCGGGGTTGTCGCAACTGATGGTTTGTCAATGTCACGTTATGGTCCACCACGCCTTTGAGCGACTTACAGTGTGCTATGAGTTTTCAGTTACAGTATGTCAGGAAGCAATGTGTTCACGAAGGATGCCTGCCCCCCCTGTCCTTTGCTATTATGTGAGCTGGTAAAGAGAACCTTATCGCTATTATCCCGCCCAGTAGCTGACAGCGCGTGAACAGCCCCGGAGCTTCAAGGACTGTTTTATGACCAAGCTTGAAGAATACACGAAAAATGAGATGATCGCCACTGATCGCTCACTGATCGCATAGCCGATCTTCCCCCGGGTATACTAAACATGTCGCGGATGCAGCTCGACACTGGCAAAATGCCACCTAGATTGATAGCCGAGCTGGCAACTTATGACAATGCCAGAAACTTTTAATCATGTTCCACGAGTTCCACGTGGGCGATCTCCACGATCGACGTCGGAGAGTCTGACACGAGGCTCGAACAATCAAGAGGCTACTCCTCGGTTACTCCAGGCCCCGTTACTCCAGGCGGTCAGCGCGAACCGGCATCACGCAGCCGCTCCAGGTTAGGTAAATACATAAGTCGTTTCGTTCCTCCTTCACGACCAGGAGTTCTTTGCACCTCTTCACTTCCCCAGACACCCCGCGTCACGGTCTCTGAGTTCCTCAACTCTTCTTCGTCCACCATTAGGCGATTCTAGGGACAGTACTCGCGCTGAGAACCTTACTGGCCAAGATGGACAAAGCACAGGCGTATGAAGAGCTCTTGTATTTTGCGGAGGGGAACAGGATGGTCGGAGTAAGTCCTTCGATTATACTGGATGCCCCTTCCGACCTCGACACTGTGAACCATCCTGATATTGACACGCAAACATCAGTATTTTATAGGTATGATTGGGATTCAAGTCTTTCCGTAACGCATATGAGGCTGCTTGCTAATGGTCATCACAACTTTTAGTTTCGATAACCGCATTATTCGTAAGTAATTTTACTCTGAATTCTTCTTCGTGCTTCTCAACCCGACTTGGTGGAATGCTCAGCTTTACGACTTTTTATTCCACATAGCAGACGAGGCTCGTTATACCTACTACCTCCCCTACGCGAGTCCCTAACAATGCACGATCTCTAGATGCGATTCATATGGAGAGTACCTCGATGGGGCATGGGCAAGTCCTTGTACGTCATGGCAAAGTACATCAACTTCGCTATGATACCCGTCAGCATGGCTGGTACGTCAAAGGCACATACATGTATCTCGAGCTTGCGTGTTGACTCAATTCTTTGATGCAGGTCAGCTTCCATTTACAATATCACCTGAGGTACGTTTCGAACCCATACTTTGGGAGATGGGAAAGTTTAAAGGGTGTAATGCTGGCACGAGCAGGCATGCGCGCCTTTGTTTTACGGAAGCATCGGTAAGCACCATGATGCCGACTCCGAAGCGGGTCGTAGATTCACCACTGTCCTCTCAGCTACGCAAACATTTGCAATCACGGTTTCACAATGTAGGTATACACCTTTCTCCTCGGACATGAACTGAACCTGAAATGTCGGCAGGTCTCTTCAGCTTGCGCAACTACGCGATGTGGAACGGGAACCGGATCGCGATAGGCATTTCCATCTTCAACTTCTTTGTAAGTTCTCCCTCGTCGCGCCTTATCTCCGTTTCGCCTGATGGTCATCGTAGAGCGCATTGATCATCGTCAGCGTACTATTGGGTCTGTATCTACCACTGATAACATGTAGGCTCTGGGTTCTCGCAACTTTTATGCGCTCCATCGTTGTCTGACACTCCGCCGTATGCTCAGTCGGACCAAACCCAATCCCTTCAATCACTGGCTGCTTCAAAACGGGCGGCAACAACCACGCCCTGGCTGGATGCTTCATGGTTGTTCTGCTCAATGAAGCCAGTAAGAAATATCCTTCGTATAAGCTGGAGCGGACATTCGAGTGAACCGGCTAATGCCCATTTTCAGTACTTCTTATTTCGATAGGATTCAGACTACGCCTCAAAATACGAGAAGGGCGGAACCAGCTGCTCGAGACGCTCATGCGCGACGGCTTGCTTTATTGTATCACCATCTTTCGTGCGTCCTCTTCGTTGGTGATGTTCCTCGCACTCTGACAGCGATTTACCAGTCTTATCGCTGATAAATGCCGTGGTCCAGTTCACCGTATCGGTGTGTTTTCGTATATACGTCTGGTTTCCTAGTTTTCAGGCTGATGTTGCAGAACAGATCGCGTACATTGAAACGACCGAGTTGTAAGCGGGATATTGTGACCTGCCCGAGCTCGCTAACAATCCATCCTTATCTCAGGTTTCAGTCCGTTCTGCAAACTATACTCGCGACCAACATGCAGCTGCACCTCTGCCGCGTCCATCAAAACACCTCCTTAGGCATGGTGGCGGATACAAACGTTAGCTCCATAAACTTCTCCGACATCGATGCTAAGCGCAAGTCGCGCATGAACGCGCCGCCTCAAGAGACTTCGGATGCCAGTACCACTACCGGCAGTGTTATGATGATTGGGCGACAGACCGAGACTCTGCCGATCCCGCCATGGCCGACGGTCGCGTACGAGTCGCAGGGCGTTGTTTCGATAGGCGCGCAGAGTATGGAGAGTGGTGTTGTGACGGAGGAGGCGAGACAGAGTGTATAACTGGATTACAGTATACCCGGTGGCAGGCTGCTAGACAGGTGAGTTAGTAACGAGACGCTTAGTGGCATCAAGGCTGATGCGCATCATATAAGTAGATCAGCCGTTTTTAACGTTTGATGCTGCAAGTTTGTTTCGTGTTTTATATACTAGCTGTATGATAGGTCCTTGTATCAATATTGTGGGACTCACCCTTTTCTGACGAACGTAAAGAGATCGTTTGGCTTTAGATAAGTTGAGATAAGGAACGCGTAGAGGCTTGATGAGCACTGGACACAGTACATCAGAGTACAGTACATCCTGTGCATCATCCGGAAGCGTCATCCTTGATCATCATACGCAATGTGTCACGGAGGCATATGCCAGTAATATTGTTTAGCCGCTTTGCCGGCGCTATTACTTAGGTCCGACTTCCCGCGGTTTGTGGACCATGACCTGCTGGCCAAGACCTTTCAAGTTACGCTCTGCAGCTTTAGCATGTCAGAACTATCTTACTTGCAAATGGGGCCCTAGTTGATCAGTGAGCTTTGGGTAATTCTCGGAGAAATGGTTCCATCTACCATCCTGCCTTGTCCTGCCTCCAAGCTCACAGCGTCCACACAGCCCCACTGAGATGTCAGGATCACGAGAAGATCGCTGACCGATCGTCGGAGGCTCTACATCTGCCAACCTAGTTCCAGCAAATTGCATCAACGTCAACGACACCTTCAATCACCGCCGGAGCCATGAAAACGTTGGCGACGATCAATTCCCTTTGCTCCTGGAGAGCTCTCTGCACCACTGCCCTCTCCATCTCGTCGTCATCCTTCTTCCTCTTGGACTTCAGGAAAGCCCAGCTGCGCCGTAGGAGTGGACAAGGATGGAAAAGGCGTATGAGGAGCTGGTGTACATGGCGAAGGGGTACAAGATGGTCAACGTAAGTCATCCAGCTCGTTGCGTACCCGGCCAGACCCTTCCTTCCTGCTCGTATTGACTCCAAACTCATCGTTCGTAGTATTTTGAAGGTGCGTTCGCAGCTCGCGCTGGCCCTTGTACAACTGGATGATGACGGTTCACTCTGTTAGTCTCGATTACGGCTCTCTTTGTAAGTGAACGCCACCTAAGCCCCTTTCGAAGCATTAACCTTGGTAAAGCTATACGACTATTTGTTGAATTTGGGCGACGAGGTGCATACTTTCGAAGTCGTCCGGTTGATTTGGTGTTAACCAGCACCATTGTTCTTTACAGCTTCGCTTTATATGGCGACGTCCTGGATGGGGTATGGGCAAGGCGCTCTACGTGCTTGCTCGGTTCATTCCATTTGCTATCATACCTATCACGCTCTCAGGTGCGTCGCTAGCCTAGGAAAACGAGACGTATTCTTGACGAGTTCGGTGATTAGACCAGTTACCGTTTCCTGTTTCTGAGAACGTACGTCGCAGATGTTAACTTGCATGTAGACCGATGTACTTATGGTACTCATAGTCATGCTTGCCTTTGTTCTTCGCAAGCACAGGTTCGTCGGACATGCTTCTTGTTGTGTCTTTCGCAGGCTTACCCTTAGTGCTACAGCTACGCAAGCTTTCGCAATTACCGTCTCGCAGTGTCCGTTTCTCTCCTAGTATCACCAGGGAGCTAGCCTAACGCGCGAGACATGCAGGTCTATTCAGTCTGCGTAACTATGCGATGTGGGACGGAAAACGTCTTCCGAAATACATCTCCATCTCCAGTCTCGTTGTAAGTGTCAACACGTCGTATCCATCCGTCATAACTGAGTAGCTGCTACAGAGCTCGCTCATTATCGTCATCGTTCTATTGGGTATCTACTTACCCTCCGTACACTGTGAGTCCTCCGACATCTATCTTATCCGAGACCATCCTCTATGGTGTATGCTCAACGGACCTCCCGCTGGTCATAGTTGGCCCTTCTCCGATCCCGGCTATCTCGACTTGCTTCAAGACGGCGGGAAACAGTACAGGTATATCAGGAACGTTCATCGTTGTCATCTTGAATGAAGCTAGTGAGTATCAAATCTCGATGTAGAAGCACGCAAATAGCCATCAATCTGCTCTATCTGACCCATGTTCTTGCAGTACTTCTCGCGTCAATTATGATCAGACTACGGCAGCAGATGGAAAAGGCACCTAATCAACTACTCGGAACGTTGATGCGAGACGGAGTACTATACTGCTGCGTCATATTTTGTATGTTCTCGTCTGCTTTTTCTCAGTTTCGCGCTGAAGAACGCAGTTCTATCGTTCATCAATGCGGTTGTAGAGTTCACTGCGCCTGTACGTGCGGGTTATTGCATGCTCACCGCTAGACTTTACTAATATCGAGCTTCAGATCGCATACTTGGAAGTGATAGAGATGTAAGCTGCCGTCTATCCCCGCGCCACGTATTCTGACCTCTATGCGTCGTACAGGTTCCAGTCCATCCTGCAAACGATGCTTGCGACGAACATGCAACTTCACCTATGTCGAGTGCATGAGTTCACCGCAATGAGCAAAGGAGTCGACATCTCAAATGTCACTGTCATGCAGTTCTCTGACAGGGGCGAGTCGAGTGCCGGGATGGTGTCTCAGCCGGACGACGACGACACAGTCGTCATGATTGGTCAGCAGAATAATGCCACCATGCAAACGTTTACGCCATATCGACATCTGCGGGATGAAATCCAGCTGATGGAGTTGGGCAAGAGCGCATAGAGCATATGGTTAGATGGGCGAATGGAACGATGCATTTTCACATATACACATACGATACGACTTCAAGCCATTCCTTAAGTAGTACTACTACTTTGGTTTAATGAAATGTCTCTATCTCGAAGCAAAAACGTTCCCACAAGTTGCGAATCAAACGAAGGGTAAGTACGGTGTTGTCTCTCTACCTTGCGCCTATGTAACAATCAGACAGATTTATCTTAAGTTCAAATGAGGAAGCCAGTCCACCTCCAAGTTCAGAAAGTCTCTAAGGTCATCAACATCGTATACCTCGACATCGCACTCGACACCCAGCACAATGCGCTCGATGCGGCATCCTAGTAGTCGGCGAGCGGCGATACACTTGATAAGCGGAGCGAAGAACCAGATCTGTTCACCAACGTCTTCATATCCTTCATCATCTCGCCAGCCATCCACAACCGAATAGCCCTCGATAGTGACTTGGCGAAGCTTCGGGCACGGGAGTACATTGTGGCTCTCCCCATCCTTAGCGTTGTGTGAACGGGGCGTCAAGTAGGCGAAAATCGACCGGCTGCCTTCGCGAGTCAGGCCACTAAGCTGGAGAGTGCGCATGGCAGGAGCGTGGCCCAGGAGAACATCGCATAGGTCATCTGGCCAGGGGGCCGAAGAAATAGCGATGATGGTCTGAGTGTAGGCGAAGAAAGAGGGGAGGCCTTGGACTAAGGCGGAGATGGCTGAATCAGCATGTTGTTGCCGTGCGTGGTACGTCAACTTGAGTCCGGCGAAAGCTGGAATAGACCTCGTGGTCGAGTGGTGGTAGCGGTTGTTGTGGATGGGGGAGAGGTCAATAGTCAAGCCAATTGATCTCGTTGGCTTGTCCAGAAGTACGGTGAAGGAGGGAGAGTGAAGGGTCATGTCAATGTCGTTCAGCGGGTCAGAGCCAGAATCGGGGTGTTCTTGTTCTCCAGTGAGGGACGTAGCTTCCTGGTGAATATTTTCTCCTGACCGACGGATATCGTCAAAGTCCCGACACAGCGCGACAAGCCTTTGCAACACATGCTTCGTGAGGGCTTCCTCGACATCTGCGCTTTCTAAGTTGGGGCTTGTCAGTTGAAGAGAGATCTCCGCTTTTGAACGATCAAACCGAAGGCGAGGTAGGAGGGACAGGCAGACATTAACATTGGTAATGATCGTCAATGAAGTCAGATCTGGTAGGTAAGCAATGACCTCTTTGTGTTCGTCCCAAGCTGGATCAACTGCTAAAGTCGGCTGAAGTCGAAGCTCTTTCAGTGCCGTCATGGAGTTAAGCGCGCGAAGCATGTCCGGGTAACCCGGTACAAATCGGGTTAAAATTCCACGAAACTCGAAAGAGACGAGATTGGTAGACAGGGCGACGATACTCTGCCAGTCGGGGTCCACGAGCTTCGTGCGTACGCTGAGACTCCTGAGCCGGGGACATTGGTTGGGGGGGAAGGGCAGTGTGGATCTCGCTGTGGATCTTTCTTGCTCGTAGTCAAACATCTGGAACTCGACTCGCAGGGATTCTATCATCATCAACGGGGAGGATTGTAAGTCATCGGCAGAGGAGGCCATCATGGCTCGAAGGTCCGAGGTAAGTGCTTCGTCAATCCACATTTCGCGTAGGCGTCCTAGGTTTCTGACAAGCGTTTCGTACGCCTGTGAACCTGGCCTCACGTGCGAGAAGTCGACATGGACATGCAGGGGCACCTTTTCTCCCGCGCGTTCCAAGACCATCTTGCCCCAACGAGAACAGTACTCCCGTTGACAGTCAATAGAGCACAATGAGAAGGTGGCCCAGAGCGAGGGGCATGATAAAGCGGTCGACCGCCAGTGTCTGCATACGTATGTTGCGTCTATCCATAGTGGAGGTCCACAGCACTTATGGACAAGCCAGGTGTTGTGAATCGGCCTGGGGTCGTAACGGGAGAGTTCGTCAAACACCATGGCAAGGATGTCGCGTGGCAGATACGCGACAATGCATCTTGGGGCTACCGTTGTTGACAACGTTCTAGGGGAGGCAGCGCGAGAGACCTAGTACCATGTTCAAAAGCTTGCCACTCTTAACGATCAGGTGCTTACCCCTTGGCTGTGGTTCAGATCGATAGCCGACATTGCGATGGATTGACCAGGATGCTGGAGAGGTCCCGTGTGAACAACTTCCGACACTCAGCGCGTGTCGGAGGTTGAATGTATCCAACGCTTCAAGTTGCACTTCAAGGTTGTATCCTCCAGGAGTCCATTGTCAGGTACATCATACACAGTGAGTGGCGTTCCAGGCTTAATTGTCCATTGATCAGCTCATTACTATCCGTCCCCGCCATGTTTAGGGGCTCCCAGCGTAAGAGACCCAGTCCATGAGCGCCCCGCTAGCCGCATTTCTGCCGGACGATGTCTTGATCTTGATATTCAAAGCATGCTCTCCGTTCGACCCAGTGACTCTGCCTCACTTAACGCACAGAGAGTGCGGCCCTCCTTTATGGGTTCCAGTCACGCAGGTCTGTCGTTATTGGCGCTTGACAGCTTTATCGACCCCATCACTGTGGGCCCAGATATCTTACGGCCAACTCGACTGCAAGCGCTGCTCTCGCTGGGGAAAGGAGATGTTGAATCGCTCCGGTGACGACACAGCCTTATATGTCTATTCCAGAGTGCGCACAGGTTCTCCGGGCTGGAACACGCTGATCAAGAACATGGGGCGTACGCGCGAGATGGTGCATGAAGAAGGCATGGTATCAGACTTGCAGTCTATCATGGCTACCGTAACATCTGCGCCAATATTAGAGTCACTCTTCCTCAGCTTCTCACGGGACAGTCAAGAGGTGTTGACTTTGCCGTTTGGCCCTCAGCACATCCCTCGACTGAAGAGACTGTCCCTTGGCATACCCTTACAGTTCAACTGGTACAGTGTCTCCCCTTTCACTCAGCTTGCCGTCTTGAAGATCGGCGGCTCCATCGAGGATCCAGACGCGGAATTCCCCAGATTCCTCGCCGCCCTCAGTTGTATGCAGGCGCTCGAGAAACTGAGTCTAAAGATATCTGTACCACATGGGAAACAGAAGTGGACCCAAAACCAAGGTCTTGGCGCCACTCTTCCTAAACTCAACCATCTATCGCTATTGGCCAATTATACTTCCTGCATATCTCTCCTCCCTCGAATTCTTTTCAATCGCAAACGAGCCACCCTGTTACTCACTGTTGAGGACGACTCATCCAGGCCTCAGGGGAATCCCATCTCAACCTTTGCTCAACAGCTTCTTGCCGAGAACGTAGAAGCAGGGCAGAGCCCTCAAGACTCTTGGAAACAGTCCTTAGCCGAATGTACGGCCAGAAATCACTCACGCTTTGCTATAGAAGCATCAGCAGGTTCTGCGAGGGTCACATTCTATTTTCAGCTTTTCCCTCGTCCCGATGCCGAACCGTGCTTCGAGCTCAACTACAACGTGTTTGGGGCTGTCACGAGAGACATCCTTGCTCATTACGCAGATGCCCTCCCAATAGCGTCCGTGCAGACCGTTTGCATCCGCTCGTTTGTTGCATGGTCGAGGCAGCTACCCAACCCGTTTGATCTCGCCACTTCTGCCACGACGCTTCAGCTCACAAAGACAAACGCTGAAGATAGCACAGCGATATTCTCTGGCTTGCATCCCCAAGATGGACGATTGCCATTACCGAATCTTCACAAGGTCGTCATCGAAGGCACAAAGTATTCTGTCCCTAGGATCAGTCGCTTCTTTGACGACGTGATCATGCCAGACGTCGTCGTCGAGTGCCCAAGACTCTCGGAGCTCAAGGACTGTATCCTTGCCCGGCGGCCGCATGGATGTCGGCTCAAGCGCGTCGTCTGCGCAAGGACATGCGACTCCGAGGCAGGCCACGCCGACGACTTAAGGGCTCTCGGGATCGAAGTTGATTTGTTACCCAACTTACATCTAACATCGAGGTCTGTCAACTTCAAGGTGAGGAGTGTGTACAAATCTGTGTCTTGCGGCCTAATGCAAAGCCTCCTTTCTGCCGGTTCACTTAGGAAATGGTGTGAGATCAGTCTCCAGGTGCTGCTGCTTTGACTTGCGTTCGACCTCTTTTCCGTTGTGACATATTTCATCATGGCCTTGTGCATGTGCTCTGATAGTCTTATCCACTTTGTTCCTCCTGACGGATTTATCCAGGCCTCGCCCTGTGTTTGTATCTCAATGTGTACCACTCCAGTATCTTGCATAGAAACGGAGTCTTTCTTGCTCATAGAATAAAATATTGTCTTCCGTTTCAGGATTTGGTAGGTCAGAGTCAGGTGTACGTGTGACCTAGCAACAAGGCAAGTACTCTGAGCCGGGTCGAATAGGCATGTCTCGGCGAACACGATGAGAAGGGAAGAATATCTATTCCAAGATGTACAGAAACGGAATAAAATCGCTCTGCTTCTCATTATGTTGGCGGAGAACTGATAAGGGTCGGCTTAGCGCACCGACACACCTCGCTGTAACTTTGAGACAGTACCACTCCCACATCAGCTCGCACCTGAGCGCTACCCTTGAAGGTCGCATCTCCGTCATCCAGTGCATTCAGCTGTAGGCAGTGAGTCCTGCTTTATATATGTTCCTCTCTCCACGCCACAGTTACTCATCCTCATCAACGTTGAAGATAATACCTTCTAGTCCTCCTACGATCCATGGACGCCTCTCTAGCCTCACTTTTACCGAGTGACGTTCTAGTCTTGATATTCAACAAATCGTGCTTTTCCTTCGATCCGGAAAATGTGGCTAGCTCCATGCACCAGAGATGCGGACCTCCACCATGGATCCCTATCACACAGGTCTGCCGCCATTGGCGTTATACAGCTTTATCAACCCCGTCGCTATGGGCTCAGATATCGTACGAGCAGCTCACTTGCAATTCATGTCGCCGCTGGGGAAAGGAGGCCCTGAGTCGCTCCAGCAACAGAACACCCTTGCGTGTCCACTCCACAGGGCGTACTGTGGGATCTCCTGGCTGGGATGCCTTGATTAAGAACATGGGACGTACGCGAGAGCTGGCGCATGAAGACGGCCTGGTATCAGACTTGGAATCTGTCATTGCTAATGCGAATTCTGCGCCAACATTGGAATCGCTCTTCATCAGCTTCTCACGAGATAACCCATGGGAGGTGACCTTACCATTCGAGCCACAGTATTTCCCACGGCTCAAGAGGCTCTCTCTAAACTTGTCCTTGCTCTCGTTTGACTGGAAAAGTATCGCTCCCTTCACGGGAGTTACTGTACTGAAGATGGACTGCATCATGAACAAACCAAACGCGGAGTTCCCTAGATTTCTTGCTGCTCTAAATTGCATGCGCGCGATCGAGAAGTTGAGTTTGAGCCTCCTTGAACGACCCAGCGAACAGTTTTGAACTCAGGACCAAGGTCTTTTTGTCACCCTACCTAAACTCAACGACTTCTCGCTATGGTCCAGTTACGATTCCTGTATATCCCTTCTTCCTCGAATGCATTTCGATCGCAGGCGTGCGAGTCTTTCCCTCAACGTTCAGGGCCACTTTGACAGGCAACGTAGCCAAATTACAGCTTTGGCTCAGCTACTTCTCCCGGCAGACTATCGCACTTGGGACGCCGGTAACGTGGCTGCGGTACGAAACCCCCAAGAAGCTCTAAAGGAATACACACCTGAACTATCTACGCAAAGCCGCTATGCGTCAAGCTTCGGTATGGAGGTTTCGTTAGGTTCTCAATCAGTTACGTTTTCTTTTCAGCTTTCCCTTCACGCCGAAGTCAAGTCATGCTTCCTGCTCAGCTGCACGTTTCAATCGGATGCATCCAGAGAGGTCCTTGCCTCCTACGCGGAGGCGCTTCCCATCCCATCTGTGCAAACTGTACGCATCCATGCGTTTTACGCCTGGAAGAGCCACCTACCCAATCCATTCGAATACCTTCCTTCCGCCACAACACTCGAGCTAGCCAAGACCGAGACTGAAGATAGCACAGCGATATTCGCCTGTTTGTACCCCCGCGATGGACTACTACCGTTGCCGGGTCTTCGCAAGGTCGTGATCGAGGGCACGTATTTTTCGATACCTAGAATCAGCCCCTCCCTCAGCGGCGGAATCACGCGAGAGACCGTTGTCCGGTGCCCGAGTATCGCGGCGTTGAGGGATTGCATCATCGCTCGGCGGGAGCTCGGGTGCCGCATCGAGCATATCGTCTGCGCGCGCACCTGCGACTCCGAGGCCATCCACGTCGATGCTCTGAAGGCCCTCGGACTCGAGGTCGACTGGTTGCCCAACTTGCATCTCACACGGTATCCCGTGAATAGGAAGGTAAGCGACGTTTTGACGTTTTTGTCTCATGGCCTGGCGCTAAACCTGTCAGGAAAACACATATTCACCGTACATCTGACATTCTTACCGTTTCTCGCTTGGTTCTGGTTCTGATTGATACGCATCTTGAACGCTTGCCGTGAGTTGGGCCTGCAAGGAACCGATGGTGGCCCCGGGGAGTCGATAGTGCAGGGATTTGCTTCCCCAATCGTCGCTTATTCCTCACATCGGTTTGCACTTTTTACTTTCTATTTACTCCCATTTCAACGACACGAGTGCCTGATTCTATTAGTCCACTGTCCATCAGCCTCTGTCTACCTTTAGCTTGTGTATGACGTCTTCACCATATCAAAACCTCTCGCAATGAAGATGAATAGGATCTCAGGTAGTCTTGCCAAGTTGCTAATAACAAATCGGCGAGACAGTTCATGGTATTTGTGAAACGCTAACATATCCAAGCGCGAATGTATTGCGTAGTATGTAGTAACAAGTATTAGTACCAACGAGCACCGTCCCCGACCAGTACAAAGACGTACCAGAGAACGGCGATAACTTATAAAAAGTGCGAAACTGTAATCTACTGTACTATACGTGTCAAACAGGCATCCAAGATCCACTCAGAGTCCAAGTCTATCTGCCTCGTCCTCAAGCCCAAGTTCAAGGACTGAATAAAGTACGTTCCGTGTCGTCGTTCGTGCGTTCGTGATTGAGCCTGGAAGTGTGTTTTGTTCTTCGTTTGGAGGCTTCATTGCCTCCGCCGTATCGTGGTTCATCGAGGGGGCGTCGTCTGGTCATCACCTAGGTGCGACATATCCCACCCACATTCCATCCCACTCTCCTCATCCCATCCTTACAGCCTCTTATCCCCCTCCAGCTCAGACCCGACTATCGCGGTACCGCGTCGCGCGCGGGTCCCAGCGCCCGTGCATCTGCTCGTTCCACGCGCGGTTCGCGAGCGCGAAGAGCAGCGTGGTGAGGAGCAGCGCGAGAACGACGATCCAGCCGAGCCACGCGAACGCGAGGAGCGCGGTGAGGATGCGGCACGTGGAGTAGTGCCAGCACGAGGAGAGGTTGCCCCAGCGCGTGAGCAGCGTCGGGACGTTCGATGTGACCTATCGCAACGACATTCCATCAGCACTTGCTTATGGAGCAAAGGGAAAAGGGAGGAGGGGGGAGGGGGTGGGGAGACGTACGGTGGCGATGGCGGCGCCGACGAGCCACAGGATGAAGAGCACGCCGAGGCCGAGGAACTCGTGCAGGAACGTGCCGATGATGCGGCGCTCGTGGCGGCCGTGGATCGTGTGCCCGACGAACGCGGACCAGAGGATGGTGAGGAGGGAGGTGGCGAGGAGCAAGGCGACGATGGGGTCGTAGAAGCGCACGCCGTCGTTGAGCGGGTCGAAGGGCGAGAGGTGCTCGGTGTAGTGGATGCGCACGGCGCAGAGGGACATGAGGACGATGGAGAAGATGAACTGTGCATGACGTAGAGGGGCGAAGGGGTGGTTAGTTGGGGTTTGGCTGGGAGAAGAGGCGGGAGACGTACGAGGACGATGTACAGGAAGCTGCGGAAGATGTGAATCATCTTGACTGAGGCTTTCGGTCTTGGTCGTGTTAGAAAGTTGTTTAGAAGTCGTTAAGGACTCGTAGAAACAGGAATTCTTGGCGAACAAGTTAAAGTCGTTCGAGGTTGCTAGTGCGTCAAGGTGAGTGAGCAAAGCGAGGTGAGGACACCACACCCCCTCAACCCGCTTCCTTAAGAATGCGGACCGTGAGCAGCTGGGAAGCCGTTGTGTTTATTCATGAGTGGGCTGACGAACAGCCTACGCCCTCAAGGTGTCTGGATGAACACGAGGCATCAGCATGGAGCACCCTCGTTGTGTGAGCACATATGAATCCATTAGACGTAAACACGGGACGCGTGTGCTCCTGGTTGTATGAACGCGGGCAGGTAGGGGCAGTGACGTTGTTCTCGAGCTCAGATATCGCCGCCGCTAGACAAGGACCGTTGTATTTGGGGCTCCTTGGGTTTTGGTGTAGCTATTCCACGCGAGGAAATCGGTTACGGTGGGGTTGTCGCCGCGATGGTTCTTTTGTCCACGGGCGATAGGCCGGCGGCGTGCATCAATGTATTCAGTTGGATAAGAAAGGACAAGAATAAGCACGGAGCATATGCATACATTGGAACTAGAACCACGATGGAAAAGTCTAGGAGGGTTAGGAATGGACGATGAAGGCGAGATGAACGTCGGAACGATGATTCCAGAGTCCGAAGGGCAACACGTGTAGGGCGTTTGTCTGCGGCGGTGTCAGGGCGAGACGGTGATCTTTTCATCGCTCGCTATTCTTAGATAGGCGCGTGAGGGCAATTGGCTGGCTAAGAATGGGCTGACCAAGGATATTTTGATAGGTGTTTGGAAGATCAACGTGAAACCGGTGTGGTCATCGATGCGCTGGGACTGGAAGAGGCTGAAGTTTGTGAAGGCCACGCATGTCCTGTCGAGGTGAACGGAGACAAGGGTCCGGGAGTACCCGCGACATGACAAATGGCGGCTCGTCCGCGCCATTCAGTCAGGAACAGACTTCATGTTCGAGTTGAACAAGTGAGACATCGCATCGAGGGCGCATGGCACGCTCCGCGGCAGGCATTCAAGGCATGGGGATCGCTGGCCGCGGTGTGTGGTAGCCGGGATGCCTGGAGGTCGCCGTGCCAGACATGCGTGCCGGCATTCGGCGATGTTTAGTGTATATAAAGAACACAGGATTTCGGGTGCAAGACGTGCCATGCCTTTCTCTACCTCCCATTCCGCGCCATCGCGCCATGCGTTCTGTCTTCTCTAGCACCGCGCCCGACACCGCCTGAGGGGCACGAGGAGGAGGCGTGCTGCATCTGTCGGCATGTCGGCTTCTGCCTCGGTCTCTGTCGTTCGGAAACAAGTCGGGAGTCGGAGATGCTCTAGGCTGGGTTTCCACGGAAGGAGTCTCGGATTCTGATTCGATGGGGGGCGGCGGGATGGTCGGGGCGGGGCCTCCGAAGATGACGGGAGGGGTGGTAAAGGCTTGTCAGGGGCAGTGGGGGTGCTGCTGCGGAGTCGATGATCGAGTTCTAGACCCAGGGGTAAGCAGGAGTTATCCTTTCGCACTCCACCAAAGAGAGGCGCTCCCCTCTTGCTTTCTTTGCAATTGCAACGGGGTGCGGATCGCACTGCACTGCACGGCCAACATCCAACAGACGGCCAACGAGAACGCTCACTCTCAGTCTCATCTTGTACTTGTAAGGTCACCTCCCCCCGACTCTGATCCGCCCTACCACGCATATACTCACCCAACCTTACTTTGCCTTGCTTCTGCCTCATTTTAGTCTTGACCGATCCCGCCCCAATCCTTCCCGCGCCTGCCCAGCTTCTCCCTCACAGGCCTCGTCGTCATCCAAGTAGCGCCACCGCTTCACCACCCCCTCCATCTCTCCCCCTCCCCTTCCAAATCAGCCCACCGTGGCCGTCCGACTGCTCTCCCCGCCCCTCCCCATCACTGCCGCAGACAGACGGCCAGCCATGTCCCACGTCTGGCAGCGCCACCCGCGCTACGCCCTCCTCGTCGCCTTCGTCCTCCTAGGCACCTTCCTCTTCCTCAACCCCTTCTCTGACAGCAGCGACCTCTCCTCAAACCCGAGCGCGTTCGCCGCGTACATCCGGGACACTTCCCTCCCAGCAAAGCTCGCCCGTGCAGAGCAGGTGTACACCAAGACCCTCAAGTCCAGGCAGGAGCTGATTCACAGGCATGGCCCGACCGCCCACGATATCCTTATGTATGTCTTTTCGCTGTCGTCATTTTCGGCTATCGTTCTTCCTATCCCGCACTTCCGCTGCCCCTTCCTTGCTTCTGGCCTCTGTGAACGTGTTATATTTATATCTCATGCGTGGATTAGGTTCCCTCCAGACCGCGATCCGTGGCCTGCCTACACCGTCTGTGAGTCCCCTGATCCATGGCCTAAGGCCATCTAAACGCTGATTATCAACAAAGGGAGTTTCTTCCCGCCAACATTCGACTGTCCGCATGAGACGGAGCGCGTAGGCTCACTAGGCGATGGTGGAAAGTGGACTTGCGGACTTTCACGGCTAGAGCACAAGCCAGAATGTGTGGTATACTCGTTCGGTGCGCTTTGGATTGCTTTTCTCTCACCCTTTCGTTGTTCTGACGCTGTTTTTGCTCATCTTTTCGGTCATTGGCTATTGCCCTGCTCTATCCAAAACGAACGCTTTCTGCCGATGTTTTGACCCGACGAATATCCCCGTGTCACCCGAATGGCGCTATGGCATACGAAACAAATGAATTGAAACATTTGGTCTCATCCAATTCATCCTTTGCACCGCATCGCTGGCCCCTCCCATTCACCGACCCTCTAAATGCCAATTCCACCTCCCCTGCCACGCTCAAACCCATTATTTCCTGAACTAGGCACGAACTACGACGTCTCGTTCGAGTCGGAGCTACTCGACCGCACGCGGCGGTGCCAGATCTACGGATTCGACATCCGCGAGGCCGCCGCCTTTGGAGGGGCGCTGCGTTCCTCGCCTCGCGCGCACTTTATGCATGCGGGGTTGTCGAGTGTGGATAAGCATGGGCCGGAGGATGTGCATAAGTTGTATACGCTGGAGAGTTTGATGCGGCGGAATGGTAAGTTTTTCGCGTTCTATTCGGTGTTTGCGTGTTTCCATATTGGAATGTCTCTGAGAGTGGTGGCTAACGTTGGCGCACCCCTCCTTAGGCCACGCATACATCGATATTTTGAAAGTCGATCTTGAGGGCGCCGAATTTGATGTGCTCACGCGCCTCCTTGCACCGTACCTCTCCTCGGGCGCGCCTTTGCCCTTTGGCCAGCTACTCCTCGAAATTCACACGTGGGAGAAGACGTTTGCGGAGGTTTTGAGCTTTTGGGAGACGCTTGAGGGGGTCGGTCTGAGGCCCTTCGCGACTGAGGTCAATCTGGTGTATCAGAACTATAACCGGGGGAAGGATACCGATTTGGCTGAGGTGCGTTTTCTCCAGTCTAGTCTTGGCAATCACTCGTTTTGTTCTGCCTGTGATACTAAATGGTTTGCCTTTTTCGTAGTACTCGTTCCTCAACATCAAGGGCGACAGCATCTTCGTCGCCGACCCGCCGGTTGCTGATGCGGACGCGGAGACGCGCGCGCGCCGGTGACCTGCCGGATTTTCGGCCTCTGTGCCGGCCCCAGCCGGGCGGGCCGCGTTCGCGTCACGTGGAATGTAGCAATGTATATAAACGGACCGCATTATGCTGTATCACACTTGACTTGGGGTGGAAGGAAGGGGGAGAAGGGCGTGAACGCGGCGCGATGCGGCTGGCTGGGGAATGTGGCGGGAAATGCTGTGAGGGAGAGGGCGAGGAAAGAGGAAGATGGTCGGCGGATATACCTGTTCAAGAATTTAATATATCTTGCATTGCACCGTACATACTAACCCTGTCGTGCACATGTAGTGTCTAGCATGGATATCGATGAGACGTAGATATGCGCTGTATCCGATGTCTCTTTCCTCTGAAATTTTGCTTGAGCCGTCAAATTCCCGTGTGCAATGCAGGATTGTTCACTAAGCCCTGGTTTCTGCCCGTTTTCGCTCCCATCCGTCTCCAGATGCACCACGAAACCAGCACTCTCATACGCTTTCAACGGTGATATGCATCTCCAAGGCCGATAATGCGATCCTGATGTCTTCCGCCATATTACACTCCCCACATAACAGAAGCGTTTGCAGTCGAGATCGCCTTGCTTGACGCTCGGATATACATGCTACGAGCGACTTGTGTGCCTTGTCATGGCAAAATGGTCCGTGTTGCACGATAAGTTCCTTGAGCTCAGGAACGGGAACCTCCAGCTCGTCAGGTGATAATACTGTCGAGAGGGCATCTGAGTTCATGTCGGAGACGGTGAGCGAGTGTACCGCGGGCATGTCAGCGAGAGCGTCTCGAAGATCATTCTCGTGGTTTTGGTAGCCCGAAACCGTCACCTGACGAACGTTGGTGAGGAGAGTAGCCCTCGCCATCTCTCGAAGGATGACGACAGGAGGCATGCTAGAGATGTACCAAAAGTATAAGCCTTGACTGGCTGGCGTCGAATAAGACTCATCACGCCTCCAGGTCGAGAGCTCGACTGCGACCTGATCTGTGCGTGAAACGGAAAGGGTTGAGTAGTCGTGCATGAGCCGTTGAGATTGGCCGTGTAAGAGATCACGGAGCTGGCCAAATGCGAAAGCCGGCGTCATAACCCCTTGAAAGCACTCGAGACCGAGATATGCAAGCCGATCCAGCGATTGAAGGTCTGATAGAACGTTGAAACACTCTGCGACGCTGCCCTGCAGGCGAAGATATCTCAGCCTAGGCAGGTCTACTTGTTGCGAGTACCCGAAAGATGTGTGCGGAGGAACGATGTCGTGTAGCTTTGGAAGGGCGCCGCGCAGGATAAGTCCCTGCAGAGCTGGCATTAATGCGAGAGTCTTCACGAGCTGAAGAGTATGTGGGCGATTGATGATGTCACAGAGTGAAAGATGAGTGAGACGAGAGAAACAGTGGTGTCGGGTGTTCCAATCAAACGCGACACTCTCAAGGTGCAGGCTAGTTAGCTGCGGCAATGAAACAGTGGGTATTGTGGATGGGAAATTGAACTGTGTTTGATCCCCGGATGTTACTTGTATGTTGAGCGACGAGGTAATGCTCTCGGCGGGAGAGTACTGGGCAAGGACATGGATGATGCGAGAGGCGGGTCCGACAAGCACAACCTCACGCGTTTGTCGTACGATAGACCAATCGACATCATCATTGCTGTCATTTTCCCGGGCGTCTTCTGCAGCTATCGCCGCGACAAAGAAGACGCGTCGATGTTGAAGGGGGGTGCACGAGTCCACGGCCAAACGCCAGTGTTGGCAGACGTTCCTGAGGTTCAGATGTAAGGAAGATAATGATTTGCTAACAGGGTAGGTCGGATAGTCTGGGTTATAGTCGATCCTGTTGAGCGATGCCTCGAAGATGAGATTCAAGATGTCAAAAGGTAGCTCCGATGCTAAGGAGAGATTAACTTGTTTTGATAACATTATGTTCTGCGAAAACATTGGGAGATAGGTGTACGGTAGTTGTTTGTGATATTTCAACATGCTTACCAGTCAACTTTGGCTAGCGTGATGTCGGTTTTGCAACCTGTTCGGGACCCATTGCCAAACAGCTGTAGTTGGCATGGGCCGTACGGCGTAGACAGCCTGTCGCATTCGATCTCCGCAAATATCGGAGGACGAACTTCACTGCCAGGGGCTCGAGCGCTCAACACGTTCAACTTCAACTTCAACAGTTACGCCATACGGATGACGAAGTCGACGAGGCTGACACACGTCGAGTTGACGGAGCATCATGCATCATGTATAACATGACGCGTCGACGCGGCTTCGCATCCTCACCTAGTCCAGCTCATGATTCTACCTCGGCATCGCACCGTCTCTATCTCTACCGATGAGTCTCACCATCGGTCACCCTCAATGGTCCTTACACCCATTACGCTATTCTGGTATGTCAACCGCCCCTCGTCTTTGTAAACCTCCAACGTCTGTGCCCATATAAGCAGCTCAGGAGTCGATGAGGAAGCCCCTTATTCTTCATCTCTCAGCCCTCCTCTCCCTTGCCACATCCTTCTTACGCGTAAACCCGTATCAGACGTTTGACCATAATGAAGCTCTCGATGCCGACTTTCTACCGCGACCAGTGGGAATGGCTCCCCCCGGTCGTCCGTGCTGATCTATCTAACCAGACTGTCGTCGTCATCGGCGCCAACACCGGTATCGGTCTCGAGGCTTCGATACATTTTGCCACCATGAAGCCCAAACGCCTGATCATCGCGTGCAGAAGCGAGGGTAAAGGGAAAGAAGCTGTTCAAGGTGTGTACCCCTCTTCTACCCCCTGTCGCTGGCGGAGAGCTGATGAGACAACCTGGAGCAGAGATTACCAAAAGGACGGGTTACGGGAGTACCGAATTGTGGCTCATCGACCTGTCGTCGTTTGCATCCGTGAAGGCGTTCGCGGACCGGTTTGAGCGCGAGGGAGGCCCGCTTGATATCCTAGTCATGAACGCGGCTGTCTTGCCAGTGAAGTACGAAAAGTCCGAGGACGGGTGGGAGAACGCGTATGTCTTTGTCTTGTCATTCCCTTTGTTTTCTTCTTTCAACGTTTCCTTCGCGTCGTGTTCAGTCTGCAAGTAAACAACCTGTCGACGTCACTCCTCTCCCTCCTTCTCCTCCCTCGCATGGCGGAAGCAGGCAAGAAGAGCGGCAAAGCATCGCGCCTCGCCATCGTCTCGAGTGATGTACACTATTGGGCCACCATTCCTTCTGCTGTTCAGGAAGCTGCAGAACCGCTCAAGCTACTAGGCAGCGAAGAGTACTGTACCGCGACACCACAGAGTATACGGCCTCGGTATTTCGAGACCAAACGTACGCCTCCTTCCTTTGTCTTTGGAGTTATCCTAGCTTAGATACTAACTTCCCTCCTAGTCCTAAACGTCCTCTTCACCCGCGCCCTCTCCGACCACCTCCGTCCGCTCCCCACTGTGCCCGTGACGCCTGTAGCAATCAATCCCGCCTACTGCTGGTCACAGCTCCGTCGCGACCTCAAGCTCGACTGGGGTACATGGGCGTTCGAATGGGCGCTCGCACGGCCGTCGGAGCACGGTGCGCGCCAGCTCGTCTTTGGCGCGCTAGGAAATCGCGACAAGGAGGGCATGATGCGGGGTGCGTTCGTGAGCAAGGGCACAACGCAGGAGGTTGCCGATTGGGTGCTCAGCGACGAGGGTGTGAGGATGCAGGAGCGGATATGGGAGGAGACGATCGAGATCCTGAAGGAGGTGGATGGAAGGGTGGATGGGATTGTGAAGGAGTATACGATGGCTTAGGCGATGCCTCAATCGCTACCTTCCATTTCCTTTATTCAGTGTCGGTTCTTGTGCCCGGATTGTTTATGCATCAATGCTCACCATGTTCTTTGTTTCGATCGCAGATTGACAAGCTCGAGGTCAGAGCAATGTAACATTGAAGTCAAATATTACCTATTTTTGAAAGGGACCACTTTCGTGCGCTAACTGCGAACGCGCGAACACTCACCTATGCAGTGGTATAAACTGTCATTCTTTGCATCGAGACACGCTGTATAGCGCTCTGGTGTGCCTCACCTAGTCAACATCGCCGCGTATTCCTCATTATATGGGAAAGGTTTGTCCACCGAACTTCATTTGTGTTCCAGTGCATCTCCCAGGTATACCTTTCTTACAGACGCCTCTTTCTAGTTCTCACTGCTGACTCGTGTGTTATCTACTGACAATTATAGCCAGACTTTATCTCGTCTTAAAGCTACGCGAAAGTGACAGGCAAAGCGAGTTCTCATCAGAAACTCGTCATCACCTAGTCTTGCATATACAGCCAAAACCTGCTATGGACACAGCCGTTTCATGCCCCTGGATCTATCATGCCAACGGGTGGATGTCCGCACCAGAAGTAGGAAAGACCCGACATCAGAAAGCTGGTGATGAATGCCTTTCCTTTGCTACTGAGGCGGCTAGCTTCACGTTGACATTTCCGAGATGGTCCGCGTTGGTGGACCCTTGTCCCTATATTCGGTTACGCTGCGGTCATGGCTGTGAGGTGCAATCAAAAGTTCTTGTGGAGTCGTTCTTTGCGCACTCGCTCCGAGTCCCGTCAGAACATTCTGAGCGCTTTTAGGTGTCTATCCTGCCAAAACAGTTCCCTGTTCCCGATCATTGATCTTTAGGTGGGCAAACTCCTATTGACCCTACGGTATTCTGGGGGAAAGAGACACCAGGCTCAGTCAAATCTTTACAGGGATTCACGTAAGGTATCCAAAAGGTGGCGTATGCATCATATCATGCTTCGTTATGCCACTCAGCCTCCTATAGACACCGTACACTGCCCTGAGCTTATCTTGACAATAGGCAGACATTCAAATATTCAGGCGTTGCTATGTACCAGAGGTGATCGTACACGTATCCGGACGCCGACTACACCCGGAAGCTTCATCAAGTCGCTCTGGGTTCAACTTGATACCCCAATCCGTGTCACTGATTATCTATAAAGACGGTGCCCTATCGACTTCATTGAGTAGACAAGATCGTTTGGAAACTCGTTCATTACCGCCAGTACACCACCGACTGCTATATGCCACCTATTTCTGCGGTACGCGACATCAGTGCATCAACATGAATAAGCTTATAGGTAGGCGCTTCGCTCTGTAACCAACTTTGACTGATTTGAGCGCCGCCAACAGTCATCACTCTTGTTTTTCTCTCGTACTTGCACTATGCCCTCGCTGCTGCAAACTTCACGCAATGTCTCTATAAGATCCAAAGCTCTGGAAATGAGATGCTGCTCGGAGGTTTACGCGACTCCAACGGCGGCAACGTGTCGCTCGCGGACGTCAACAGCCCAGATGTCACAGCGATGGATTACAACACTTGTGTCACGGTCTGCGGCACTGAGAATGAAGCCTTTGTATGGTCCGACTTCGTCCAGAGAGTTCTGGAATGGCTTCTACCTTACCTTTCCCTATGCTCTCAACTTCCTTTCGGCGCCAAATATAACACAGATAACCTAATGTCCATCGTCCTCGCGGCGGGGTCACCTGCACTCGCTGGCTACACCCTTTTCATGACCATGCTCAACACAAGGTGGATTAATAAGTCGTTCGAGGCAGTGAAGAGTTTTCCAAACACGGCCGAGGCAGCTCGAGTGCTCTCCAGTCTACAGCAAGTCCCTGTTCATGTCAGCGACGCGGAATGCATGCTCTCATCTCTGGTTGTCCTGCCTGAGAACGACGATTGGTGGTTCGAGTTTGCGGAGTCGGTTGTCGGAGATTTCCAAAAGGGGATTTGATTGCTCCCTTGAGTGCTATACATTTTATCGCATTGGAATGCCAAGGAAATGCCGTAATATTGTTGTGAGGCTAAAATAACCGATTCAAATGGCAACATTTTGCTGCACACACCAATAAGAGACCCCAAACCGCCAGTTCAGAGCTTAAAATAATGCCGTTCGATTGCCATTCGATTGCCGTTGGCAACCCATTCTCACGAAAACTCATTTTCATATATTATAATGGTGTACATGGGCATTAGAATGCGCTAGAATCTGGTTTTTTGCCCCTGAGATTTTTCTGACATTGAACTACATGAAGACCTGGTCTATCTCCGCAGCCGTCTCGATTACCTGGGTGATCCTCGCATGGATTTTCACTGCAACGCTTTTCACCCTGACGTCGCGGAGTTCCTTCGTGAACCAGAGCGTGGGAACCATGTTCCTATGGCTGATACCCGTGGTGGTCGGGTGGCAGCAACTATCGCCCAAATGTGACTACGACCGCCTCAGCCGTGCATTCGATCGTTCTGATGCAAAGGCATACGTCGCTACCCATGAAGGCGGCAAGAAGGCTGGATTGTTCACAGAAGAACGTGCTATATCAATCGCGCCTGTGGTCAGTGAGGATGCTGTTTCCCCAGACGTGTTTGCCACTCCCCCCATTTTCAACTATTCACGCACCTTCGCGTGGTCACGCTCAGCAGAAGAGGTCCTCAGAGCATTCCAATACGCTTCGTCTAATGCGGCGGTGCACAAACCGGTGAATCCCGAGCGCACGTGGGAGGTCCTCGACGACGACGATATACATCCTGACAATCGACGCGGCCCTCCTATCGAAGTTGAGCGCTACTGCGGTCGCTTAGATTCAAGGCAAAGTCCATGGGCGTCCGGCGTCTTAACACGAGTTGCCCTCGCGTCCATTGCTGGGTTGGTACTTCAGTGGGGAACGACGGGCCCGGCTATTATCATGCTGCTGTATACTCCTACTGTCGTAAGTGAAGCAAGGTACAAATGTCAGCCATGTATTTGAGCTAACTAGAAGGATTTCCCCAGGGACTTGCATGTCGATCTCTCTCACTTTTGACGTATGGTCTTCTTTCTACCATGATATGGATGATGATGCTGGCGTCCAGCGTGGCAGCGCATTATGCTATTTCGCACCATCAAGACGATTATGACCCACTTTTCAACCACGTTCATCACATCTGGAAACGAGCAGCTGATGTTTTTCGTTTGATCGGGCAGGTGCTCGCAGTCTTGAACTCAATTATCTTTTTCAGCATCCCTGTTCTTGAATTTGCAAATCTGTTCGACAACTGTTATTATGACTCCTCTGTTTTGGGTCTCGGACGTGCTGGGGCATACAATGTCGTTACTCTCTTGAACTCCGATGAAGAGGTGACTAAAAGAGTTTATGCATTATGCATGGCTGCTGCGGCATTGTGTGCTGTTGCTTTCGTAGCAGTGTTCAATATCAACACAGACTGGGACTTTCAGCCTAGCAATCGTTCTGGGCGTACACTAGTAGACCTCGTTTGTTCACGGACTAGTCCCTCGAGTTTTGCATACATAGTTACCTCCGAACAATCACTCAATCTTTTCCTTGTCTTTGCTTAGAATAGTACAAGACACGCCTCCGGCAACCTTATGATGTAGGGTAACAAACACTCATACCATTTTGGTAGAACGGAACCAAACTTTGGAGGGCGTCTGACCTAAGTAAAATCCCCGATCATTGCCTCAACGACGATGAACAGGTGTCGCAAAGTCAGTCCACATGTTCTCGGAGCTTCGGCACACGCGACTTTGCTGTGTTAACAAAATTGCATGCTTACACCTGGCGGATAGTCGGCGGAGATCTACCAATATGGTTATAACATAACAATCGCGAACACATTCAGAATCTCTGTCTAGCAAGCGCTTGGATTGCCCGAGTCAGGCGACGCAACCCCACGGCGTAGTACTAATATTTGTGCGAGTCCGATGGACCAAAGAGGTTTCAGTGGTTTCGTTCGGTGATTTCCAGTGACGCTCATTCCCAGTCAGGAGCCGCTAGTACAGCCACAATTAGATCACACGTGCGAACTTTGCCACGTGGAGCGGCCGAGGGTGACCAAGCAGTGAAACACAGCGTAACTCTGGCAGATAGGTCATACGGAGGGGTTGGCGAGCCGGAGGCGAGCCGAGAAGCTCCCGAGGGGTTCAGCCTCCGGGAGGCCCAAAAATGGCAAGGGGCCGGCGATTTGGGAGCTGTCACGTGACACGGTCTGGCTCGCTTGGCGGAGAGACTTATGTCGCAAAGTTCATTTTCCGGCTGCAGCCGGTCGCAATCGACCACAATTACTGTTCAGTCAGAATGATTTAATAGTATTTTATATGATTAGAAGCACATTGCAACTGACACGGGCGATTGCAATCCACTTTGAGGAGCGTTGCAACCGCTTGCAGCTTAGACGTAATAAAATCTCAACCATAGTCGCTAAAAATACTCTAAAATCCGCGAGACCTCCGCTGCGTTCCCGCTTCAATTAAATTGCAGGCTGGTTGCAAGGCACCAAAATCGGAAATGGCTGCAATCGAACTATTAAATTTGCGA